>NW_024386807.1:347881-585381 GCF_900408965.1 Simochromis diagramma
AAATCAGTACTTTAGCCTGTACCTGTACCTGAGTGAGGAACGTGTGACCTCGCTTAAATCCTGTGTGAAACCTCATCAGCTCTTAGTTTGTGTCACTGTGGGGTTTGTGTCGTTTGACTGGAGGACACCATTTCTAATGGCTAACTGGCGAGCCAGTGCTGCTCACTTGGTGCACAGACGTGGATTCAGTGGGCGTTTCCTGAGACGTCACATAGAAATCAGTCACAGACTGTCAGAGGCAGTCAGAGGAGGAGGAGTGAACATGCTACATCACCTGCATCGTGGCTGGCTGTAGCTCAGGTGGCAGAGCAGGTCAGCCACTAATCAGAAGGTCGGTGGTTCGATCCCAGGCTGCCTCCTGGCTGCACGCCAAATATCCTTGGGCAAGACACTAACCCCGTGTTTGCCTACTGGTGGTGGTCAGAGGGCCCGGTGGCGCCAGTGTCCGGCAGCCTCGCCTCTGTCAGTGCAGCGGTGGCTACGATGTAGCTGCCATCACCAGTGTGTGAATGACTGAATGTTGTGTAAAGCGCTGTACAAATACAGGCCATTTACCATCGTCACCTTGTTCTTTTTCATCATGACAGAAATCAGCTGTCAGTAAAGCTGCCTTCAGTGTAACGATCAGCCGTGCATACATATGTAGCGACACCTCCACCCAGCCTCCACCACAACCAAAGACCCTCTGAGGCAGTAAAGTCGTTGTGCAGCTAAAGTTTAAAATGTTTTTTTACATTATTATTAACTTCCTGTGATGTCGAGCTTCACCTCAGGTTTAAAACCAACGTGAGGCCCAAACTTGGCCTCTGCTGACCAGGCCGGGTGAACGGGAGTGACATCACACACTGCTAGCTCATGAGCTAACACACGACTACAACTTCACAAGTTGGCCGTTGTGTTCATGTCACACATGCTCAGTGTTGTGCACAGAGACATATTAGGAGGTTGGGGTGTGATGAAGGATGATGATGTCACTTCCTGGTTGAAGCCCAGTAGGTTTAGGAGAGCTTGTAGTTTTAGATTTTAGCAGGAAGTCACAGACCATGTCTCTAACATATCACACACCTGAGCCACAGACTCAGGTGTGTGTGATCCAGGTGTGTGTGATCCAGGTGTGTGTGATCCAGGTGTGTGTGATCCAGGTGTGGCGTCTTGTGGACGAGCTCGGTCTGTGTGAAACCTTCGTTGTTGTGACTGTTGTGCTTGTGATTATTTGTCTGAAGCAAACATTGAGCGTCTCCTCATGGCGAGCTGGTATTCATTGCTTTTAAGCCCGTCCCACTTTGCATACCTAAATCACATGACCTGTGTGTCTGGATCTTGGTCACATGAGCGTGTTAGCGTGCGGGAGCTCAGACAGGTGTGTTTAATGACATCAGCATCATGTAAAGTTATGCGTTCATAAAACCACGGCGCTCATTTGGTTTTCTCGCTAACTTCCTGTTAGCGTGCTTGGTTGTGCTTTGGATGGAAACCTTCCTCCCCCTCCTCCCCCTCGTCTCCCACACGTTCCAACATGACGGCAAAGCTGAAAGAAACAGCGAAGCTGCATCTTTCTCTACATTCTGTTGATTTTTTTCACATCGCTATTCTGGTTTCAGATTTCCTTCGGTTGCTTAGCAACACCCTGCAAAGTTGACAAAGAAGTGTGTGTGTTCATCTCTCCATCTCTTTCCTTCAGTTGACTCTGCAGGACAAACTGCTGCTGAAGCGTCGCCGCGGTTACATAATGGGTGTCTCTGCAGGTGTTCGCTCACCTGCTGGGGGGAAACGTCCAATCAGATCTCTTTAATTTCAAACCAGCAGCACGCCATTGTCACACCGCCGTCATTCGCCCGCATCACTGTCACCTCAAACCTGCAACAGGAAACATGACATTAATGAAGGCTGTGAGTCAATCAAACTTTATTCGTACTGCATGCTGAACAGAGGTCACCTGAGGTCAGAGTCGTCACAGCTGAGTGACCACAGGAGTTATTAATGACGCGTGCACAGACCACAAACCAGTCAAACCAGTCAAACCAGCACATACACATATATACATATAATAGAATTTAATACATATGGATGCAAAATAATTACTCACTGAAAAATAACAATAATAAAAAGTAAACACAAATACATTTTAAACATTCAGGTGTCGGTTCACTTTTATGGTAAAGATCCTCCAACAATACAGATCAGAAATTATATAAACAAGAATAAAATAATGAAATAAAATAATTATTAAAAATAAATCAGACAAAATAGTTTCAGGATAAATAAAAGTAGGATCTTAAAAAAGAGAAAAGAAATCAGAAAATAAACACAAAAGGATTGTTTAAAAATAGATTAGTTGTTTTAAATACAAACAGCAAAAAATATATTTAAAAATTAAAACCCTATAAAATAAAATTGTAAAGATTCTGAAAACCACACTGTTAGCTCTAACAATCACTCATGATGATAAAGATGATTTCATTAAACAAGCTGTCTCCTCTCTGAGGTGGAGTCTCCTGCACTTCGCCGCCGTCTCCTCCCACAGAGGCGGAGCTACCGCTCAGAGCTGCTGTCACAGCGTCCGTCCTTGTAACGTCCACCTAAACCGTGAACCCGTGCAGCACTCAGACCATCCACATCAGACTGGACCTGTGGCGAGGTCCAGTCTGATGTGCTAGCTGTGGACACGTCTGCCTCCTTTTCACTGTGTTGGAAGTCGATGATGCTCAAAGCTCCAAAACCTACATGTGAAAACCTCTCAGTAGAAACCATGACCCCATCGATCGATCCGCATTTGACAGCATCGATTGGCCAGCACTTTGGATGGCGCTGGAGACCGAGCACATCCCACCAAAAGTCATTAAGCTCCTGCAGGAAAATTACAACGGATCATGCAGCCAAATACGTATCCGTAATGAGCTGTTGACTAAATTCACCATCCGCACTGGAGTCTGCCAGGGCGCTGTCGCCTCACTGCTGCTCTTCAACATCGTAGTCGACGCCATCATGAGTCTTCAGGGGCAGATGCGGAGTCCGGTTTGATGAAAATGGCACCGTGACGGATCTCGTGTTTGCAGATGACAGCACTGTGCTGGCCGAGGATGACGCCGAAGCCACGGATGCTCTATACAAGCTCACACGCACCGCCGAGTCATATGGCTTCAAGATAAACACTGACAAGATGACAACAGATGGGTCGCCTGCCAACGTCTACCTCAACGGTGTCCAAATAGAGCAAGTCCAGCAGTTCAAATACCTGGACTCACTGATCGAGCAAAGGAAGGTTGGTTCCACGGCAGAGATCCACAGTCGAATAGGTCACGCAACTGCAGCATTCACTTCTCTAAAGTGGTGCTTGTGGAAGTGAACCAATATTTCCATCTTGACCAAAATCCGCCTTTTCCGGACGCTGATCCTCCCGATACTACTCTATGGATCCGAAACGTGGACAGTGCTCAAAGCGGACCTCAACAAACTCGAAGTTTTCCAGATGCACTGCCTTTGACAGTTATTACAAGTATCACTTCGAGACCGCCTTCGAAACGAGGACATCTGATAGAAATGCGACAACCAACTCCCAATTGATGGGCAAATTAAAAGACGCCGATTGCGATGGTTTTGTCATGTGTGTCAAATGGATGCGAGCAGACTACCACATCAACTCCTCTGGCGTAAACAACCCACCCAGTGGATAATCCACTGAACGGCACAGAAGAAAACATGGCTAAAACAGGTCAAAGATGACATCAGGGGCAGAATAAATCTCGACGAGGCCAGGACAATCGCCAACGATCGCCATGCATGGCAACGAGTTGTGAAGGAAATTCGACAACCATTGGCACCCACAGCAGCGTATGGGCTCAGGAGTCGATGCACACCCAACACCAGCTAGGGGTCAAAGAGAAAGATGACCCCATCACTCTTCAGTTTCATGGAGGAACTATTTTCTCTCTAAAATCGACAAAGAGCAGCGGGCTGAATGTTGACTTCCTGTCATGCTGTCACGGCCATGATGCTTTCATGACGATGCGGCGGACACGCGTGTGACCTCAGAAAATGTTGCTATCTTGTTAAAATGTTACTATTCAGCTCAGTTTAGTGATGTTTATATAGCAGCACAGCGACAGTCGCCTCCACGTGTTTCATGTTGTAAAGATCGACAATAATACACAAAACGTCGTATGAGCCGCTGTGAGCCAGCACAACGAAAAACTCCCTTTTAACAGGAAGAAACCTCCAGCAGAGCCAGGCTCAGGGAGGGGCGGGGCCATCTACTGTGACCGGCTGGGAGTAAGTTGAGAAAATTTCATAACAGGCCCCTCCTACTTCCTGTCACTACTCTCTGTGGTTGCTCTGTTGCTGTGATTGGTTCTTAGGGTGGCTGCATGTTTCCATCCAATCCAATCAGTCACCATGCTGTGACGATGTCACTGTGCTGTGGATGATGTCACCGTGCTGTGACGATGTCACTGTGCTGTGGATGATGTCACCAGATGATGACACATGATGCTGTGACTGAGCGAGTAGATCCACGGTTATGTCCCACAGTGAGCAGCTAATGAGCGGACATCGATCGCTCACAGACGTCCCGTTCACCCCACAGGAAACGGTCTCACTCAGGAACGCCTGACCGCTGAGCTCAGGGTGCGGCGATGCTGAATCAAAGGGTGGAGCTGGGTCTGAGTCAGAGAATATAAACAGCAGAAGAAGAAACTGCGTTTGATTCTGTATGAACACATTTGATCATCAGACTGTGAGTCAAGCACCGTCTGATCCCAGCACAGTCAAAGCAGAGCTGTGTGTGTGTGTGTGTGTGTGTGAGTTTGTTTGCTATTTCTTCCTCTGAAGTTTGCTGATGTCTCTGACAGGAAGTGCGACGTTCAGCTCTGCAGGATGCTTTGATTGGGGGATTCCTGGTGGTGCTCGCTCTGGTGTGTGTGTGTGTGTGTGTGTGTGTGTACATGTTTAAATATCTTTGTGAGAATAGAAAATTAGCATGCTACTATACTCATCTGTGAGTGTTTTTGAAGGAATTTTTAGGCTCAAAATGTGGTTTTAGGGTCAGATTTATGGTTTATAGTTTATAGTTAGGTGTTAATGAGACGTCTTCACAAAAATGTGTGTGTGTGTGTGTGTCTGTGTGTCTGTGTGTCTGTGTGTGTCTGTGTGTGTGTGGAGCCTGTCATGCTGCCAGTCTTTGGAGCTTCAGAGCTGCTGCTCGGTTGGACGCCTTCCTCGGCGGCCTCGTGTTGGCTGCCGGACACTCGTGATCTCGCCGCGCTGCTTCTGTTGGTTCAGCCGCGCCGAGTGTCGGCCGGTCGGGATCAGTCGCCGGTGGGCTGAACCACCTGGGGAGGTCACAGTGAGTTTCACGGGTGCTGAAGCTGACTTCAGAGCCCCAAACAATCAATACTCCATTTATGCCGGATAACTTCTCGTGTGATCATCGCGGCGCCACGGCTAATGGCTTCCACCCAGCACATTAATATCTAATTAAAGAGTTACTGGAAGGGAACCAGCTGCTTCTCTCGCTGCTCGCACTAAAGGAGTTTCTGGTGGTTTTTAAATGGCCTTTAATGTCCACTTGATGCACTCAGCTGCAGGAAAAACACAGAAGGAGAAACTTTAATTGATTCCAAACCGACAGCAGCTCAAACTAACCTCCTGA
Organism: Simochromis diagramma; assembly: GCF_900408965.1. Classification (NCBI taxonomy): domain Eukaryota; kingdom Metazoa; phylum Chordata; class Actinopteri; order Cichliformes; family Cichlidae; genus Simochromis; species Simochromis diagramma. Next base: position 353,529 of record NW_024386807.1, read on the forward strand.
TGTCACGTTTGTAGCTCGAGAGCTGCAAATAAACCTCGATGGTGCACACGGGGCTAGGGCAGTGCGATATGACCACAATCTCATATCCCGATATAAGACATCTATCGTCCTGACAACGATATAAATCACAAAAATGTAACGTTTTCTATAAATTCTGTGAATCTCGGGCAGCTCGACTTGCGTGATGTGTTTGCAGCTGGGCGTTGTGTAGCTGGAGTCGAGTGTTTTAACGATGCATGAAACGACACATTTTTAGACACAAGTTGTAACGGCCGCCGTTTTCTTTCAAAGTTTGAGTCTAGGGTTTATTTTTCAGCACCTGACGGCTCTTTTTTGCTTCTCATCCCTAAACTCTCTGCATTCCCGTGATTCAGTTTATTTTATAAAGTCTCAAGAGGATCCTGAGACTTTATTGTGAAAGGTTTACGTGGAAAACAAACAAGCGGACAGCGGAGCCACGCGATGCTGTTACCATCGTTGTTACTAACGACAACGCATAAAAACAGGCGCTTGTGCGTCCGTAGTGTGGTTATATCAAATATAAGAGTGTTACACCCCGGCCTAGGCAACCGGCGTGCAACACAGAAAAAATAAAAATAAGGGAAAAAAAACAAAACAACTACTATGGTTTTCCACAAAAATATCCCAAAACGAAAGTATCGACAGCTATTTACATCAAAACACCAAACTATTTACAACCGGAGGGGGGGGGGGAGATCGCGACCATCACAAACTGAAACACAGGGCTTAAATACATAGAGGGAGCAATCAGGGAATGGACAACAGGAGGGAAACACAGCTGGGGCAAATCAGAACTGACGAGACAAGGAAGCGTAAACTGAACACACTGAGATAAGACAGACTTTCAAAGTAAAGCAGGAAACACAACCGTCACGCCTAAAACAAAACACTGACAACACCAAATCGTAACAAGAGAAAGAGAGAACTTTAAGAAATTAATAATAACTACAGTGACACCAGAACCATGAAAAATATTGCTGTAAACAGTTTATTTTGCGACACCACGAAACAAACGACAGCGTGATAGGAAACGATAAATGTTTTTATATCGTCATCCGATATATATCGTTATATCGAACAGCTCTACACGGGGCGTGGACTCAGTGACAGTGAAGATCCACAGTGCAGTTTGTTGGTCCTCACCTGTGGGCGTGGACCACCTGTGGGCGTGGACCACCTGGAGGGAAACCGTCAGTTCATGGGTCACACAGGATCATGATTGGTTCAGACCAGTGAGCTCATGACGAGTGAAGGGTCTGTATCCCAGCAGGATGTGATTTCTAACACACTTATTGTTCTTCTTATCTGATCGATGAGCCTGAGCCGCCTGAGCTCAGTTCTTCTGCATCCCTTCAGCCTGCTGGGACGCTGAGCCTCACAGCTCAAACACACAAACCTTCACCTGTTTTTGCCTTTTTGGATCCAAACTGCTGTTTTAAATGTTTCGCTACATCTACTAATACTCTTAGTTTTCCATGTTCGCTCCTGTGTCATCATGCCGCCATGACAACAAAGCAAACAGCTGTTTACTGAAACCTGGAGAACTTCATGACCTCACAAAGACCCGAGCTGGACGCTCTGGTGATCTGGTTCTGGCCCCTGTGCTGCATGTTTGACACTGAGTTAATATTCGTTTGTTCACTTTAGATGTTCAAAACCACCTTTGAGCTTCTGCACAGGTGTAGTTCTACAGCAGGTGGTGTAACATCTCCTCTCACTCTGTGAACAGCTTTGAAAGCAGCTTTAAACCTGTGTTTGACTCGTTTCAGTGTTTAATAAGATAAAAGGTCACATTGGTGATGGTTCAAGCTTTTTTCATCTTCTGAAGTTAGAAAAACAAACGTCTGTTTGAAGGTGTTTAAGGACTAAAACACAAAAACAACAGAACAGCAAATCTCTGAGGTCACATTCACTGTCTTCACAGTCTAATATTTTAATATCAGCACAGCAGGTAATGGGATTACTCTGTCCCTTTGAGATCAAGGTGCTCCATGCAATCACAAGAACAGGTCACCTTTATTTCCATCGTCATCATTACTATGAACTCGGCTAATGCTGGGCTGTGTGCAGGCGTCTGCTGCAGAAACCAAAAAGCTTCCAGCATCAAAGCTGCGCACAGTTGATAAAGATGAGGAGCAACAAACAGCTCTCCCATTATTCCCAGCAGCCACGTGCCTGATTTAAGCCCCAACACTGCACTGACTCACCTTTGGAGCCTCAGACAGACTTTACAGGAAGTTTTCAGGAGGTCAGAGGAGGTTTTAAGCAGGGAAATAAAGTGGAAAATAAAACTTTGACTTAAAACCATCCTGATCTGTCATTACCAGACAAAGTCCCACTGATGCAGAGGTCTCTTTGGTCCCACCTCACGGCGCTCAGGCCTGAAACCGAGCCTCGTTCTTGGTCAGCAGAGCTGTGTGTGAGCAGCTCCTGCCTCGGTGGAGTCTGGATGTGCACACAGATATCTCTGCATCGCTGTGACATTGACGCTCAGATCAAACCTCAGGCAGCAAAAGCCTGATTCTCCTGTTTCTGAGCGCCTTAGTGAGCGTTTATCCGGGATGAAGATCAGAGATAACGAAACTATCACCGTCACATTGATGCTTCATGAGCGTGAGCTCTGATTGGACTGATTTCCTGTTGTCTGTGAAACACCTGTGATCACCTCGCGGTGTGAAAACCGACAACAGGTCTGATTCCTGACTCTCCTGATCAATAACAAGGTCAGGAGGGAGATCCCCGATCGATGCCTCTGATCAGTAATCTCTGTGTTTGTGTTGTCAGATCATCAGAAGTTGGACCGTGAAGCTCGAATCTGTCGACTACTGAAACACCCCAACATCGGTGAGTAATACTGCATGTACTGCATGTACTAACACTGCTGTATGTACCTCGGCTGCTAACGGTGAGGGTGATGAAGGCGGTGAAATCACAGAGGAGTCGTTCTCAGAGTGGAGGCGACAGACGAGGACGCGGAGAGGTTTCCCTCCAACACGCTGATCTCTGAGCAGCTGGAAGGAAAACCTGCACCGTGTACTGGAGACAGCACGCAGTACGAGTACTGTGATACTGAGAGCCACCTTCGTCAGTAACGTAGGAACTGTCTTCTGCACAATCAGGTTTGAATCACATCGAAGGGTTGATCAATAACCACGAGTCCCATTCACAGAGTTGGGGAATGGCTGCAATCATTGTAAGAGGGTGACAGATGTTCCCTCAGAGATGGGCTTAGGTCGCTCTTACCTCTGAATGACTGAGAGTCTTCCTCGAGGCTGTTAGAGATCTTGTATGAATAGATTGTGAGAGTTTCGTGAGCCTTTGAACGTAATGGCGTTGTGGAAAAGCTCCGCCTCCCCAAATTACAGCTGACGGCTTCTTCACCCTGACCTCAGGAACAGCCGCCTCGTCCTCCAGGACGGGTTTCTACATCTCTGCCTTCAAATATTGACTAAAGCTCTGCCTGTTTCCTGCTCGTGTCCAGTTCACGGCCGTCTTACTTTAACTTGTTTTATTTGCTTCCTAACTTTCTCGTTATGTGTTTTTTAATAGTTTTTCATGTGTTTTGGTGCTTTAATGACGCAGCACTTCAGTCTGCTTCTGCTGGATTTAAATGTGTTTTATAAATAAAGTGATGAAATTCGATGATGAGCTCAGAAATATTACCTGCAGAAGTCTGAGTGTTCATGGACCCCAGAGGGGACATTCCGCCTAAAACTAAAATAAAAATAACTCGAGCAGTAAACGTGCAGATTTCATCCTGATAATAATGAATTACAGTCGTCCAGCCTGGAAGTAATAAATGCATGAACTAGTTTTTCAGCGTCACTCTGAGACAGGATATTTCTAACTTTAGAGATGTTGCACACATGGAAGAAAGCAGTCTTACATATTTGTTTAATATGTGCGTTGAAGGACATGTCCTGGTCAAAAATGACTCCAAGGTTGCTCACAGTGTTACTGGAGGCCAAGGTAATGCCATCCAGAGTAAGAATCTGCTTAGATACCATATTTCTAAGATTTTCAGGGCCGAGTACAATAACCTCAGTTTGATCTGAATTAAGAAGCAGAAAGTTAGCGGCCATCCAGGTCTTTATGTCTTTAAGACATTCCTGCAGTTTAACTCATTGGTGTGTGTTATCTGGCTTCATGGACAGATAGAGCTGGGTGTCATCTGCATAGCAGTGAAAATGTATGCTATGTCTTCTAATAATGCTGCCTAAGGGAAGCATGTATAATGTAAACAGAATTGGTCCTAGCACTGAACCCTGTGGAACTCCATAATTAACCTCAGTGTGTGAAGAGGACTCTCCATTTACATGCACAAACTGGAGTCTATTAGATAGATATGATACAAACCACTGCAGCACAGTACCTGTAATACCTACAGCATGTTCTAATCGCTCTAATAGGATATTATGGTCGACAGTATCGAACGCTGCACTGAGGTCTAGCAGGACAAGCACAGAGATGAGTCCACTGTCAGAGGCCATAAGAAGATCATTTGTAACCTTCACTAAAGCTGTTTCTGTGCTGTGATGAGCTCTGAAACCTGACTGAAACTCTTCAAATAAACCTCTGCAGATGATCTGTTAGCTGTTTGACAACTACTCTTTCAAGGATGTTTGATATAAAGGAAGGTTGGAGATTGGCCTATAATTAGCTAAGACTGCTGGGTCTAGAGATGCTTTTTGAGTAAAGGTTTAACTACAGCCAGCTTGAAGGCCTGTGGTACATAGCTGATCATTAGAGATAGGTTGATCATATTTAAGATCGAAGAATTAATTAATGGCAGGACTTCTTTGAGCAGTTTTGTAGGAATGGGGTCTAAAAGACACGTTGATGGTTTGGAGGAAGTAATTATTGAAGTTAACTCAGAAAGATCAATTGGAGAAAAAGAGTCTAACTTAACATCAATGGTACTAAGAGTAGCTGTAGATAATATTACATCTGTGGGATGATTATTGGTAATTTTTTCTCTAATGATAAAAATGTTATTTGTGAAGAAGTTCATGAAGTCATTACTAGTTAACGTTAAAGGGATGGTTGGCTCAACAGAGCTCTGACTGTTTGTCAGCCTGGCTACAGAGCTGAAGAGAAACCTGGGGTTGTTCTTATTGTCTTCACTCAGTGATGAATAGTAAGATGTTCTGGCTTGACTGACGTGAAATCCATGATCCTGATCCTCCACACTGATACTGGCTCACTTCTGCTGGGCTCAGACAAAGACGTCTTTGTGGAGGCTGTGACTCTGTTTACCCCAGAAGAGCTCTCCCAACGAAACACATGACTCCAGTGTTGTTGTTCTGAAATCGATCAGCACGCTGGAGCCTGAGCTCGTACGATAGCAGCAAAGATGGATGTCTGTGGTAAACGTAACCACGGGCCTAATGCTTCAGTCTCTGAACGGCCCCCTGCTGAGCAACAACGCCCCCTGTAGGACAGGACGTCCAGAGAGTCGCAGTTCTGCATTAGATCAGGAAATCTCTGACTTCACCTATCAGGAAGCTACATCCATAGTTTATGAACGATCATTATGGTTGATCTATAATGTCATTAGTGGGCGTGTCCTTAGTGTAATATCTGTGTTTTATTAGTGCTGAGAGTCTGCTCTGTGCACCGAGGCAGCAATGTGAAAACCCTGTGGCTGTGCAGCAGGATGCCGGCGCTGCCTCTGAGCCCGCAGCTCGACTTAATGAGTGTTCATCAGATCATGTGTGAGCCGCCTCTCCTGGTAATGACGTTACAGCGAGCAGCGAGCCTTCTGCAACATGAGGAGCTCCGTCCGACGGCTGCCTGCTGCCAGGCACGCACAGGGGGCTTCACGCGTCCTCAGATCAGCCTGTGGACAGCTTAATGAGTGTGTGGGAAACGCCTCAGAGCTCAAACCACTTAAACGCAAACTGATCTGTGTGCGGCCGAGCTTCCTGTGAATAATTCAGAATAAAAGCCCAGCAGGAGGCGCCGCTGCTGTGGGCGGGTCCAGTCTGAGTGCAGAGCACAGACCCTCACACCGAAACCTCCAAAAAACAAACTGTGTGCTCGATGGAGTCCAAACAAACTCACCGCCGTCAGTCAGATGTTCAAATATGACCTCGCGTGGACCCAGCCGGCCAATCGGCAGCCTGCAGCTGAACAGAGCGGCCAATCATTGCCTTGTGTGGGCAGGCGATGCTCTACAGATACTGAGGAGTGTTACGTAACCCTGAGTGTGTGTGTGTGGTGTTGCTAGGCAACAGAGTCCATAGGTGAAGGAATCAAAACCATCTATCCTCCTACACACACACACACACACACACACACACACACACACACACACACACACACACACACAGTACCTGTGTGAAAGCACTCAGAAAGAAATAATCAGGTTTTCTCTCAAAGCACTCCTACACAGTACAGCAGCGGGATTTAGTGTGTGTGTGTGTGTGTGTGTGTGTGTGGGCAGCAGCCTCTCTCTCCTCAGCTATAATACTTCCTATTAAACAATATAAGCGGAGAGCAGAAACAGACGCCTTCAGTCGGGCTCAGAGACGTCATCCAACAAGTTTCTCAAACTGCGAGGACCCCGTCACAGGAAGGACCTGATTAACTGTGACACGCCGTTTAAGAAACTCCATGTTTGATTTTCCAGAACAGAAATCTGAACGTTCGCTCTGTGAATTCAGGATGAAACGTCTTCTCGCACATCACTGCATAAATCACTAAAACCAGAACAACTGTCCGGATGTAAATCATCAGTTATCAGTTTAAACTGGACCTCTTCTGCTTCTCCTCACTTCCTGTCACATGACCCCTGCCCCTGTGCTGGATTTTCATATTAAACATGAAGCTGGCGATCGTGGCTCAAGAGTTGGGAGTTCGCCTTGTAATCAGAAGGTTGCCGGTTCGAGCCCCGGCTTGGACAGTCTCGGTCGTTGTGTCCTTGGGCAAGACACTTCACCCGTTGCCTGGTGGTGGTCAGAGGGCCGGGTGGCGCCAGTGTCTGGCAGCCTCGCCTCTGTCAGTGCGCCCCAGGGCGGCTGTGGCTACAATGTAGCTGCCATCACCAGTGTGTGAATGTGTGTGTGAATGGGTGTAAAGCGCTCTGGGGTCCTTAGGGACGAGTAAAGCGCTATACAGATACAGGCCATTTACCAAGTTTATATGAATGGTCTTGGTGTATGTGCAGTGATCCCTGTGAGCCCGCTGTTCAGGAATATTCAGTATCACAGCTTTATAGAAGCTCCGCCCACCTGCTCAGCCAATCAAAAGTAAGAGGGGAGGAGCTTAAACTTATTGTTTTAGACTGAGGATGAACTGAGTCTGAGTGTCAGACAAAGAAGTCTTATTCTGATCTGTGAGTCATGCAGAGCTGCTCTGAAAGTCGCCTGTGAGGATGGGTCGGTTTAAATGTGTCAGAAGAAACCAGCATGGCTGATTCGCCCTTAGCCCCGCCCTGCTTGGACGGCACGCTCACTGACACATTACTAACAGCCACAGTCGGTGTTCAGCCTTAATCTTCAGCAGTTTCCTGTATGTATCTGCAGCCTTTCCAACATACAGCAGGGGGCGCCTCCTCTGCCCTGATTGGATGCAGTGTATGAGGAAATAAGCGTCCTGGTCAGCTGATCGGTGAGTTCAGTGAGGTGACAAGTTTGTGGTCTGATTGGATAAAACAGGAAGTTCATTTTGGAGATGATGGTCAGAGTCACAGCAGAGCAGGAAGCAGGAAGGCTTAAGGGTGGCAGAGGGAGAACCAATGACTGTGACCTCTGACCTTGGCCAGCAGCTGTGTGGCGAGCAGCTGCGTGGCGAGCAGCTGCGTGGCGAGCAGCTGCGTGTGCGCTTTGTGGGGTTGACATGGTGTAATGGGAAAATAAAATGTCTGCTTTCCTTTCTGTCTTCCAGTTCGGCTGCATGACAGCATCTCGGAGGAGGGGCATCATTACCTCATCTTTGACCTGTGAGTGTCTCCTCATGCTGTTTGTGACACACCTGAGCTCCTCACATCCACACTGAAAACACCACGAAGGCTCCGTGACGCCACCAGTGGGTGGTGTCACTGTGGCTACAACTGTCCTTTATACCGTGATTTTGACCCCACCCACACCCCTTTCTTACACCACCACCAATGAAAACCACAGAAATCAGTGAGACAAGCAAACAGAATCCAAATATTCAAACAGAGGTGAAGCACATCTGTCCACAGGTAAGCAGCTTATCCACCCAGTGCCCTCCACCCAGTGCCCTCCACCTACGGCCGCTACATTAAGAGCCCCTCCACCCAGTGTCCCCACATCCAGAGGTCAAAACCGTGCACTTTCCTGACGTTTTGTGTTGTGTGTCTCAGGGTTGTGTAGTTTCTTGACATTGTGTGTTTGTGTCTCTCAGAGTTGTGTAGTATCCTGATGTTGTGTGTTTGTGTGTCTCAGGGTTGTGTAATTTCCTGACGTGTGTTTGTGTGTCTCATGGTTGTGTAATTTCCTGATGTTGTGTGTTTGTGTGTCTCTCAGGATTGTGTAGTTTCCTGACATTGTGTGTGTGTGTGTCTCATGGTTGTGTAATTTCCTGACGTTGTGTGTTTGTGTGTCTCAGGGTTGTGTAGTTTCTTGACATTGTGTGTTTGTGTCTCTCAGAGTTGTGTAGTATCCTGATGTTGTGTGTTTGTGTGTCTCAGGGTTGTGTAATTTCCTGACGTGTGTTTGTGTGTCTCATGGTTGTGTAATTTCCTGATGTTGTGTGTTTGTGTGTCTCTCAGGATTGTGTAGTTTCCTGACATTGTGTGTGTGTGTGTGTCTCATGGTTGTGTAATTTCCTGACGTTGTGTGTTTGTGTGTCTCATGGTTGTGTAATTTCCTGACGTTGTGTGTTTGTGTGTCTCAGGGTTGTGTAGTTTCTTGACATTGTGTGTTTGTGTCTCTCAGAGTTGTGTAGTATCCTGATGTTGTGTGTTTGTGTGTCTCAGGGTTGTGTAATTTCCTGACGTGTGTTTGTGTGTCTCATGGTTGTGTAATTTCCTGATGTTGTGTGTTTGTGTGTCTCTCAGGATTGTGTAGTTTCCTGACATTGTGTGTGTGTGTGTCTCATGGTTGTGTAATTTCCTGACGTTGTGTGTTTGTGTGTCTCATGGTTCTGTAGTTTCTTGACATTGTGTGTTTGTGTGTCTCATGGTTGTGTAATTTCCTGACGTTTTGTGTTGTGTGTCTCATGGTTGTGTAATTGCCTGACGTTGTGTGTTTGTGTGTTTCATGGTTGTGTAGTTTCCTGACGTTTTATGTTGTGTGTCCCATGGTTGTGTAATTGCTTGACGTTGTGTGTTTGTGTGTCTCATGGTTGTGTAGTTTCTTGACATTGTGTGTTTGTGTGTCTCATGGTTGTGTAATTTCCTGACGTTGTGTGTTTGTGTGTCTCAGGGTTGTGTAATTTCCTGACGTTTTATGTTGTGTGTCTCATGGTTGTTTAATTTCCTGACGTTTTATGTTGTGTGTCTCATGGTTGTGTAATTGCCTGACGTTGTGTGTTTGTGTCTCATGGTTGTGTAATTTCCTGACGTTGTGTGTTTGTGTGTCTCATGGTTGTGTAGTTTCTTGACGTTGTGTGTTTGTGTGTCTCAGGGTTGTGTAATTTCCTGACGTTTTATGTTGTGTGTCTCATGGTTGTGTAATTTCCTGACGTTTTATGTTGTGTGTCTCATGGTTGTGTAATTTCCTGACGTTGTGTGTTTGTGTGTCTCATGGTTGTGTAATTTCCTGACGTTGTGTGTTTGTGTGTTTCATGGTTGTGTATTTTCCTGACGTTTTATGTTGTGTGTCCCATGGTTGTGTAATTTCTTGACGTTGTGTGTTTGTGTGTCTCATGGTTGTGTAATTTCCTGACGTTGTGTGTTTGTGTGTCTCATGGTTGTGTAGTTTCTTGACGTTGTGTGTTTGTGTGTCTCATGGTTGTGCAACTTCCTGACGGTGTGTGTTGTGTGTCTCATGGTTGTGTAATTTCCTGACGTTGTGTGTTTGTGTGTCTCATGGTTGTGTAATTTCCTGACATTGTGTGTTTGTGTCTCTCAGGGTTGTGTAGTTTCCTGATGTTGTGTTTGTGTGTCTCATGGTTGTGTAGTTTCCTGACGTTGTGTGTTTGTGTGTCTCATGGTTGTGTAATTTCCTGACGTTGTGTGTTTGTGTGTCTCAGGGTTGTGTAGTTTCCTGACGTTGTGTGTTTGTGTGTCTCAGGGTTGTGTAGTTTCCTGACGTTGTGTGTTTGTGTGTCTCGGGGTTGTGTAGTTTCCTGACGTTGTGTGTTTGTGTGTCTCATGGTTGTGTATTTTCCTGACGTTTTATGTTGTGTGTCTCATGGTTGTGTAGTTTCCTGACATTGTGTGTTTATGTGTCTCAGGGTTGTGTAATTTCCTGACATTGTGTGTTTTTGTGTTTCATGGTTGTGTAATTTCCTGACATTGTGTGTTTGTGTGTCTCAGGGTTGTGTAGTTTCCTGACATCGTGTTATTGTGTGTCTCATGGTTGTGCAATTTCCTGACGTTGTGTGTTTGTGTGTCTCATGGTTGTGTAATTTCCTGACGTTGTGTGTTTGTGTGTCTCAGGGTTGTGTAATTTCCTGACATTGTGTGTTTTTGTGTTTCATGGTTGTGTAATTTCCTGACGTTGTGTGTTTGTGTGTCTCATGGTTGTGTAATTTCCTGACGTTGTGTGTTTGTGTGTCTCAGGGTTGTGTAGTTTCCTGACATCGTGTTATTGTGTGTCTCATGGTTGTGTAATTTCCTGACGTTGTGTGTTTGTGTGTCTCATGGTTGTGTAATTTCCTGACGTTTTATGTTGTGTGTCTCATGGTTGTGTAATTTCCTGACGTTGTGTGTTTGTGTGTCTCATGGTTGTGTAATTTCCTGACGTTTTATGTTGTGTGTCTCATGGTTGTGTAATTTCCTGACGTTGTATGTTGTGTGTCTCATGGTTGTGTAATTTCCTGATGTTGTGTGTTTGTGTGTCTCATGGTTGTGTAGTTTCCTGACGTTTTATGTTGTGTGTCTCATGGTTGTGTATTTTCCTAACATTGTGTGTTTGTGTGTCTCATGGTTGTGTAGTTTCCTGACGTTTTATGTTGTGTGTCTCATGGTTGTGTAGTTTCCTGACGTTTTATGTTGTGTGTCTCATGGTTGTGTAGTTTCCTGACGTTTTGTGTTTGTGTGTCTCATGGTTGTGTAATTTCCTGACATCGTGTGTTTGTGTGTCTCATGGTTGTGTAGTTTCCTGACGTTTTATGTTGTGTGTCTCATGGTTTGTTTAATTTCCTGACGTTTTGTGTTGTGTGTCTCATGGTTGTGTATTTTCCTGACATTGTGTGTTTGTGTGTCTCATGGTTGTGTAATTTCCTGACGTTTTATGTTGTGTGTCTCATGGTTGTGTAGTTTCCTGACGTTGTGTGTTTGTGTGTCTCATGGTTGTGTAATTTCCTGACATCGTGTGTTTGTGTGTTTCATGGTTTGTTTAATTTCCTGACGTTTTGTGTTGTGTGTCTCATGACGTTGTGTGTCTGTGTGTGTCAGTGTGACAGGTGGAGAGCTGTTTGAAGACATCGTAGCGAGAGAATACTACAGTGAAGCTGATGCCAGGTAAGAGACGCACTCTTCAGACTTCTTCTGCTTCTGTGCTGAACCTGCTGCTGACCTCTGACCTCTGACCTCTTTCTGAACAGTCACTGTATCCAGCAGATTTTGGAGGCGGTGCTACATTGTCATCAGATGGGCGTGGTCCACAGAGACCTAAAGGTACCCGACACGTCAGGTGACATAATCTCTGACAGCTCCACGTGTCCTGAACCGCAGTTCTGTGCAGCGATATGATTGGCCGCTGGGGCCAGTGGGGGAGGGACATCTTTACTGCCACAGTACTGTCTGGGATCCTATTGGCTGTCTGACCGCCGAGTTCTGTTAATAACCTGCTCATAACCAGCAGCAGGAAAATCGATTATTTGAACGAGGTCTGGCTTGTTAAGCCTGAATTATAGCACGTGTGATGATTTAACAGCCGCCCACACAAACACAGTGTTTTCATGACAAACAACACACCAGCGTTACACACAACAGTAATCAGCTGCTCATCAAAACATGAACAGCTGATTACAGCAGACGGGTGAATTGAGCCCAGAGCTGCTGGTCTCTGATTAAAGACGGGAAGAAACCAATGAAACCAAGACTCTTTGTCAAGACTCAAGTACGCGAGTCCGTGCTCGTGTACTCGGCGAGCACGGACTCGCGATTTGCACAATTGGAACACCAGCGTACTTGATGATGTCACAGGTCCGGAGTTTTTACTGCCGTCGCCTCTTAATTTAATTGATATTAATATGTTATGAAGCTTTAATCTTTAGTCTCAGCCAAACCGATTTACTCAGGAACAAATAAAACACTGAAATAAACCAAACATTAACATTTCGAAGTGATCTAAGTGACTTATATATCATGTTTAACCTCAGTAGCGGAAGACTGCGGGGGGTTCAAAAAGATGTGCCAGGAGTCCGCTGTTGTCGCCGGCTCTAGTGATCCTCGACCTCGCTGTGTGCTATGGAGCTGGCGGGTGACGGACGTCTCCGAAAACGTCGGAGCACGTTTGGAAATATGCGATATGTTGATAAACCGAGCAGATATTTGCAGCTTACACAGCTACATTCTCGCTTGAAAATAACTTAAACGTTTATTTTGTGACCCAGAAATATTTAAACGTTTTCAGCCCCGCTCGTCCACCATTGCCGCCATTGGGTTTTGTACCAAGTCCACACAAGTCACCACTGATACATGCTCAATAAAACGGGCGGACGGGAACACATCCGGGATTTTTTGGCGTTCTTGGCCTGATGCGTACTTGAATTGGAACAGTACTATACGCACAAGTACGCGTATTGAGACAGGCTCCAAGTCCTCTAACGGTCCTGTTAGCATCCTTAGCACCTTTCGTGCAAACCAGTGCGGTTAGAGTTAGCGTGTTAGCATGTCTGTTGTGTCTGCAGCCTGAGAACCTCCTCCTGGCCTCCAAGTCCAAAGGAGCGGCGGTGAAACTCGCCGACTTTGGCCTCGCCATCGAGGTGGAAGGAGACCAGCAGGCATGGTTCGGTAAGAGCACCAAGTGATGCTGATGATTGTGTTGATAATGGTGATGGTGATGAAGATGATGTTGATGGCGATGATGGTAATGATGGTAATGATGATGATGATGGTGACGATGATGAAGGTGATGATGATATTGATTATGGTGATGATGATTATGATGGTGACTGTGGTGATGGTGGTGATGATGATGGTGACTGTGGTGATGATGATGATTATGGTGACGATGATGATGATGACTGTGGTGATGGTGGTGATGATGATTATGGTGACGATGATGATAGTGATGGTGACGATGATGATGGTGACTGTGGTGATGGTGGTGATGATGCTGGTCTTCATTAATCTAAATTTTTTATTTGTGCCGCTTTGTCACATAAACAAGGGTCTTCCAAAACAGCAACTGTGTGTAAACATGTGTTTGTTTTCAGGCTTTGCGGGGACTCCAGGTTATCTGTCTCCAGAGGTCCTCAGGAAGGACCCATACGGGAAAGCAGTCGACCTCTGGGCCTGTGGTGAGTCTCTACTTCCTGTTTCTACCGTTTCTTCTTTCTTTATGTTTCCTCCACTCATGTGCAGTTTGTTTATTTTTTACTCAGGGTTCATGTCCAGGGTGTTGTTTTCACGTTTAGTGTTTTACTTTCTTTATTTTCAGTCTCTGAGGACATTTTTGTCTCTTTTATCTTTCGCATTCATTCCTTCTTCCACTTTTTTTTTTTTAGCTTTTATGGTTTTTCTGTCTGTCTGTGGATTTTTTTATATATTTTATTGCATTTTATTTTTGTCAGGTGTATTTATTTAATTTTTTATGGTCTTCTGTCTCAGGTGTGATTCTCTACATCCTATTGGTCGGTTATCCTCCATTCTGGGATGAAGATCAGCATCGTCTGTACCAGCAGATCAAAGCTGGCGCCTATGATGTAGGTCACATGACATCACGACTGTTCACCTGTACTTTATTGACAGTTTAACCATTGTGGGCGGGGCTTTAACACCTTTGTTATTACAGTTGTTCTAATTTAAACTCGTCCTCTCCTTACCTCCTCTCCCTGTGTCCTTGCTTCCTAGTTTCCTTCCCCAGAGTGGGACACGGTGACTCCTGAAGCCAAAGATCTCATCAATAAGATGCTGACCATCAACCCGGCCAAACGCATCACAGCTGCCGAGGCGCTCAAACACCCCTGGATCTCTGTGAGACCCTCTCACCTTTGACCTTTGACCTTGTTCTCTGTCCTGCTCTGCTCCTCACGATGATGATGATGTTCTTCTTCCTCCCAGCACCGATCCACAGTGGCGTCCTGCATGCACAGACAGGAAACGGTTGAGTGTCTGAAGAAGTTCAACGCCAGGAGGAAACTGAAGGTGGACTTTCAAAATAAAACCATGACGTTTTAGTGTTTTTAGTGACCACGGAGGAAAAAAGTTTCCAAAGCTCAGATTTGTGGTCACGGCTGCTTTTGACTCTTTGTTGTTTTAAAGGAAATGTTGAAGTTAATCTGTTTTAAATTCACATAATAATCATTCTTAGAAAATCAGAAATAAATTCTGTCATAATTTTCTGTGCTTTTATTTTTATCCCTTCTTTCCATCAGGGAGCCATTCTCACCACCATGTTGGCCACCAGGAATTTCTCTGGTAAGACACCCCCCCCCCCCCCCCCCCCGAACCCACCCAGTGTGGTCAAAGGTCATGTACAATTTGAGGCTGTCCCCTATTAACTGTCAGTAAGTCAAACAGCTTGTGGCAGCAGCAAGTTTGACCTTTGACCTGCAGGTTTGTGTTCCAGTAGCAGGAGGTTGCACAGAGAAATCCACCAGTCAGCTGCCAGCTTACACACAATAAACACGTTATCACTGTGTGTGTGTGTGTGTGTGTGTGTGTGTGTGTGTGTGTGTGTGTGTGTGTGCAGCAGCTGTCCCAGACATTCACACACACTGAGCTCTAAAGATAGCGGGGAAACCACCGACACAGCCGCAGCGGCCAAAGCAACACACGCCAGGCTACAAAAAGACAAGACGTGCACAACCGGCTGAAACACCACAAAGACGGTGTCACATGACACGTAGTGTGATGTCATAATGGGTGTGCGACACAGGCGGCTCGGCGAGCATAATGGCCCTGTCAGTGTGTCTGTGTCCACAGTTTTCCCAGGCTATGTTTGCCCCGCCCACTTGTTCCTGTTTCACAAGCGAGAAACAGTTTTAGGTCGACTGTTGAGAGACGACGGCGCTGCATGTAGAGTCCACAGATATTAAACACAAACGCTGGAATAATTCAACTCGTCTTCATCTGCACAGCATCAGATGAGCTCGATGCAGTTTTACTGTCACATAAACAGAGGAAACAGTCAGACAACACTCTGAGAGGCAGCTCTCAGGGACGGGGGAAGGAAAAACTCTTAACAGGAAGAAACCTCCAGCAGAACCAGGCTCAGGGAGGGGCGGGGCCATTCTACTTTTAAATACTCTAGGAACAACAAGTAGGCCTGCAGAGCGAGAGCGAAGTGCTCTAATAGGGTGATATGGTACTACAAGGTCATTAAGATAAGATGGGGCCTGATTATTTAAGACCTTGTATGTGAGGAGCAGGATTTTGAATTCTGGATTTAACAGGAAGCCAAAACAGGAGAAATCTGCTCTCTCTTTCTAGTCCCTGTCAGGACTCTTGCTGCAGCATTTTGGATTAACTGAAGGCTTTTCAGGGAGTTTTTAGGACTTCCTGATAATAATGAATTACAGTCGTCCAGCCTGGAAGTAATAAATGCATGAACTAGTTTTTCAGCAGGATATTTCTGAGCTTTAGAAAAGTGCTGAGCAACATGCAGACTGATGTTAAATTAGCAGATATTTGAATGGAGTTTGGTCGTTGGTGTAAAGTAAACAGTATATTTGATGTTCTTGTCATGTGATCAGAACAAACACATGTTGTGATACTGAGCTGGTTGTTCTGAGCTCTCTGATTGGCTGTTTGCTGCTGGACCTGAGCAGAGGACGTGTTTCCAGATGCACGTGTTCAGCGTGGACGCTCAGGAATGCGTGCACACTTTCTGCTCTCCAACTATCTCAAGTTGGTCCTAAATTTGGCCTCGCCGCTCACTGAGCGACCCACATGTCACGCCGGGAACTCCCTGAATCTGCAGCAGGAAGTCTGAGTATTTTTACTCCGACATGTGACCCACTGTCTTCAGTCTGTGCTGCGATCAGACCGCCGGCTGAAGGGCACGTGGGCAGAGGTCCTGGGTACAATGCCGTCTCTCCTGTTTGCTGCTTTTGTTCCTTTCTTCCTGACTCTGCTGCTTCTCTCTCTCTTTGTTCTCATCCCTCGCTCAGGAGGAAAGAGCGGGAGCAACAAGAAGGCCGACGGAGTGAAGGTAACCTCATCATCATCATTATTTTTCAGTGTTATGATGTCTGACATAAGGTGAGCGTCACAGAGCTGAACTCCCACCTGCATGGATCAGTGTCGTGTTCACTCAGTAATAAGATGATAAATGTGTTGTTTCCTCTGTACAAACACATCAGAGGTTGGAGCTGCGATGCATCACCTCACAGCTGTTCTGGTGAAAAGCCAGAAAATGCTGAAAAAATCAACATTTAAGTCATAAAATTAAAAAAGAATCTGAAAAACTGGATGAATGAAATGAATGCAACAAGAAACATTAAAAATTAAAATAACATAAAACTGAAACAAAGTGTCAGTAAAGACGTGGATGTAGGACTGACTGTATGCAGATGACACACAGTTATACACAGAAATAAGATCATATATTAGCAACTGTAGACCAGCTGCATGATTTTAAAATAAATGAATCCACATGTTGACCTGTGTGCTGGTCATTCTTCCTGCAAACAAAGGTCAGCTGGTGTAATCAGGTACAATAAGAACATACACAGTGACATCGTGTCTCTGTGGTTAAAATTATGTTTTTATATTTACGTATAAAAAGACAGTTTAATTTGTAGAGCTCCGTCAGTCATCGCGACGCCTGCAATGATGTTTGCTGTGTGCACACTCAGCGTTACACTCCAGGCTCAAACACACCTGCTAATAACACACGTAAAGACCATCCAATCGTCCATTCATCCGTCCATCATCATCATCATCAACTTTATTTATAAAGCACTTTAAAAACAACCACAGCTGACACAAAGTGCTGTACATTGGAACTGTAAAATAAAATTACATGAGAAATAAATAAAAACTAAATAAAAGAAGAGTGAAATGATTAATTAAATAACTACTTCAATTAAAAGAGAAACTAAGTCTCACTGAGGTTAAAAGCCAAGGAATAAAAGTGGGTTTTAAGACGTGGTTTAAAAGTAGACAGTGAAGGGGCCTCTCTAACATACATGGGCAAATTATTCCATAATTTAGGAGCCACAATAGAGAAGGCCCCGCCCCCTCTGAGCTTCCTCCTGGATCTCGGTACCTCCAGGAGCAGCTGGTCAGCTGACCTGAGAGACCGACAGGGTGTGTGGGGATGAAGAAGCTCAGAGAGGTAAGGCGGGGCAAGACTGTGAAGGCATTTAAAAACAAACATAAGAATTTTAAAATGAACTCTAAAAGACACAGGCAGCCAGTGCAGAGAGGCTAGCACGGGGGTTATATGCTCTCTTTCTCGAGTTCCTGTTAGGAGTCGTGCAGCCGCATTTTGAACCAGCTGCAGACGTGAGAGCAACGACTGACTGACCCCCACATAAAGTGAGTTACAGTAGTTACAGAGAAGGTCCAGGTGGGAAGAAATAAAAGCATGGATCACTGTTTCAAGGTGCTGCCTCGAAAGAAAAGATTTTACTCGTGCCAGTCGCCTTAAATGGTGAAAACTGGACTTCACCACTGCTCTGATTTGGTTGTCCAATTTAAAATCACTGTCCAACTTAAAACCAAGGTCAGTAACAACAGATTTAAAATAGACTTCCAGGGATCCTAAAACAACAGAGGAGGACTCACAGGGACCACTGGATCCAAACACCAACACTTCTGGGGGTTTTTTTTGTTAAAATTTAAAAAGCTTAGAGCCAACCAAGCTTTAATGTCATCTAGACATGTCAAGAGAGGTTTTATGGAGATGCCATCCTTGTGTTTTAGTGGCAAATAAATTTGGCAGTCATCGGCATAACAATGAAATGAGATCCCATGCCTTCTAAGGATAGAACCCAGAGGCAATAGATACAGTGAAAAGAGCAGTGGCCCTAAAATTGAGCCCTGTGGGACGCCGCATGACAGAGGAGCAGAAGATGATTCGTAACCAAGAAGGCTGACAGAGAAAGTTCTATCTGACAAATAAGACCTAAACCAATTGAGTGCAGTGCCACCAATACCCACTACATCATGTAATCGAGAAATTAGAATATTGTGGTCTACGGTGTCAAAGGCAGCAGTTCGGTCAAGCAAAAACAAGAACAGCATGGTTACCAGAATCACATGCCAGAAGGAGGTCATTAAAAACCCTTAATAATGCAGATTCTGTGCTGTGAAGGGTTTTAAAACCTGACTGAAAAACCTCAAAGATGCCATTATCATCTAGAAAATCTTTCAGTTGACTAAAAACTATTTTCTCTAAAACCTTGGAGAGTAAATGCAGCTTGGAAATAGGCCTATAGTTCGCTAAAACTGTGTGATCAAGGCCAGGTTTCTTAAGCAGTGGCTGCACTACTGCATGTTTGAAATTTGCAGGAACCATACCAGAAGACAGGCTGCTGTTAATAATGTCAAGGACATACTGTCGTATGCTAGAAAAAAATTCTTTAAAGAATTGTGGAGGGACAGGATCCCGTGGGGAACCTGTGGGCTTAATATGGCGAACCACAGCCTCTAAAGTGGAGAGCGTCACAAGCTCAAACTGAGTGAAAACAGCAGCTTACGGGACAGAGACAGAGGGTCAGAGTCAGGAGCTGTGATAAGAGCCCTGGTGGTGACAACCTTTTCAATAAAAAAGTTCAGAAAATGATTGCAAATCTCAGGAGAAACTTCCAAACAGACATTCAATGGCGTATTAAGAACAGTGTCAATGGTCCTAAATAACACACGTGGGTTATGACAGTTCGAAGAAATAATATTTGCAAAATATTCCCTTTTTGCCTCTTTAACAGTGTTCTGGTAGCGATGCCAGCAGTCTGAGAATTTGAAATGATACATGCAGTTTATCCTTTTTCCGCTTCCGTTCTGCTCGACGACATTCCCTCTTAACAGCACGACTGCTCTCATTAAACCAAGGCTCAGGTTTAGCCTTGGGCTGCCTGGTTTTTAAAAGAGCCACAGAGTCCATGATTTTTTGACAGCAAGAATAAAACCAGGAATTTAGCTCTTCTGTGTCAGAGGAGACAAAGTCAGAAGGGCCGCCGAGCTGATTAAAAGCAGCAGAAAACTGCGCAGCAGTGGAGGGGTTAATAACCCAACAGCACCGAGCAGGAGCGCCAGATTTAAGTGCGGTATATGTTAAAACAGCGTTGAATAACACAGGCATATGATCTGAGCGTGCACAGTCACAAATCTCCATGTTAGTGACAGGCAGACCATATGA
This sequence comes from Simochromis diagramma, assembly GCF_900408965.1. NCBI lineage: Eukaryota > Metazoa > Chordata > Actinopteri > Cichliformes > Cichlidae > Simochromis > Simochromis diagramma. The sequence goes on from NW_024386807.1 coordinate 373,160, forward strand.
CAGAACAAGGTCCAGTGTGTGTCCGTGCTCATGTGTAGGGCCACGTACGGACTGTACCAGGCTAAAAGAGTCAATAAGGCTTAAAAAGTCCTTTACCAGTGGCTTATCAGGACAACATACATGTATATTAAAATCTCCAACAATAAGAGCACTATCATAGTTGGGCATAATCCCAGCTAAAAAAATCAGAAAAGTAGTTTATGAAGTTCTTATTGTATTTCAGGGGGCGATAGATGACAGCGCAGAAAACCGGGTTTGTACGACTCACCTCGAAGGAGGTGTGTTCGAAGCTGGAGAACGGTGGCTGTAGAAAACACTGCTTACATTTAAAATCCTTTTTGTAAACAGTCACTGTGCCTCCACCTCTGCCTGACGTCCGTGGCGAGTTAAAATAGCAACAATCCACAGGTAAAAGTTCAGATAGAACACTGGACTCACCAACACTCAGCCACGTCTCAGTCACACACAGAAAATCCAGATCACGGGAACTGAAGAAGTCCCGAAGAATAAAAGTTTTGTTTAAAAGTGATCTGGCGTTCACCAGGCCAATCCTAGCGGGAGCTGGAGTTGGCGCTCGGGGTTCAGGAGGTCCAGAAACCCGCCGCAGCGATCTCAGGTTCCGATAATGTTGACAGCGGAGGTTTAGCCTGGGAGGGCATGGGCAGCGAGGCCGAGGAGCATCATCATCAAAGCCGACCACAGGCACCAAACAGGCATCAACAGGGTCCAGAAAACTCCGAGACGTAAACAACCTTGGCAAGAATCCATGCACTGGTCGGAAAACAGCAGAATAATTCTTTAGGTAAACCTTTAGCTTCACCAGGCGACCGCTTCGTTTACCCCGGCGACGATAACGCTTTCGCCGGGAAGGTAGCGTGGGAACCCGGTACAGGTAACCCGGGGTTTCCGATGCAAATGGGGGCAGGGGTTGCTGCCCACCAGCTCCAAAGGACACAATATTTTGGACCACAGGTTTGAGGTCCAATAGTGTCTGGCGATCATACCTCAGCAGAGACTTTGTTTCGTGGATGACACAAATTAGAAATAACATAAACAGGAACAAACATGGCAGTGACAGACGAGCAGCCACACACACCGGCGCCATCTTGACCAAACCGAATCCATCCGTCTGTCCGTCCATTCATCCATCCATTCATCCGTCCGTCTGTCCATTCATCCATCCATTCATCCGTCCGTCTGTCCATTCATCCATCCGTCCATCCATCCATCCATCCGTCTGTCCGTCCATTCATCCATCCATTCATCCGTCCATCCATTCATCCGTCCATCTGTCCGTCTGTCCATCCATCCATTCATCCATCCATCCATCCATCCATCCATCCATCCGTCCATCCATCCATCCATCCATCCATCCATCCATCCATCCGTCTGTCCGTCCATCCGTCTGTCCATTCATCCATCCATTCATCCATTTATCCATCCATCCATCCATTCATCCGTCCGTCTGTCCGTCCGTCCGTCTGTCCATCCGTCCATCCATTCATCCGTCCGTCCGTCCGTCCATTCATCCATTCGTCCGTCCGTCCATTCATCCATCCATTCATTCATCCGTCCATCCATTCATCCGTCCGTCGCCAGTCTGTCGCAGGGCTCACACACAGAGACAGACAACCATTCGCACTTACATTCACACCTATAATTTAGAGTAATCAATTAACCCATCCACACAAACGAGAGGAGCAAAAACTGTAAAGCTCGCTGAAGAATAAGAAAATAAGAGTCTCAGTTTAAACGTCCCTGTAAACTGTAATCACTCTTCAAACACACTGGAAACAGACGGAAACAGCAAAGTGGAAACTATGGTGGGTGTGGTTAGATGGGACTCCGCCCACACTGACTCTTCTTCCTCCTGCAGGAATCCTCTGAGAGCACAAACACCACCATTGAGGACGAAGACACCCGAGGTGAGGACGCACAGACACACAGCGAGTGAGCCGGGACGCTGCTGAACCAGCACTAACCTGTGTGTGTGTGTGTGTGTGTGTGTGTGTGTGTGTGCGTGCATGTGTTTCAGGGAGGAAACAGGACATCATTAAAGTCACTGAGCAGCTCATCGAGGCCATCAGCAACGGAGACTTTGAGAGCTACACGTATGTAACCAGCACTGAGCACGCTCGGGCAGAAGGAATGTTTGTTTGTTTTTGAATAAAACCATCAAAGCTTTGAGAAATCCCTGACACGAGTGAGCCTCACAGAGGGCGGAGTCACCCTTTAACGTACCTTTGGGCAGGTGAATCAGTGCTTCTGATGGAAACATCTGGAACATCTCCTGACGCTGCCCTCACTCCTCTCTGAAGCTGGTGCCAGCAGAAATAAATCAGTGATTGAAACTAGCCAATCAGACGTCCTGATCAGTGGCCGGTCTTTAAACGCTGAGAGCGAATCAGCATCCTTTAACCCAACAATACAAACGAGTTGTCTTCTGACCCACGCTCAGCTTTTCCCCAAATGTTACAAACACTTCAGTCACGCTCGCTCTCCTGCTCACAGAGCGCTTTGGTGACGTCGGCGTCGCTGTAAACATCACATCGATGTATTTAACTGTGGCTCGGCCTGAATCTCCAAACTGGCCCAAACGATCCGGCCTGGCCGTGATGTTGAAGGCGCCCTGTTTAATGAACTGATACTTCCTGTTTTCTAATCTCAGACATCTTTGATGATTGGCTCGCCAATAAAATCTGTTTTTCTGTGTGTTGATTGAACCGTTAAAGTTTTATAATCGCAACAACAGTCGCCTCAAGGTGCTTTATATTGTAAGGTAGACCCTACAGCAATACATACAGAGAAAAACCCAACAATCATATGAGCAAGCACTTTAGCGACAGTGGGACGGAAAAACTCCCATCCTAAGAAAACAAAAGAAATCAAAGCAGGAAACACATTTATGCTAATATGTGTAACAAAGTGTCCTGCAGGTGTTTCAAAGTGACAGATATTTCATCTATGAGTGATCAATAAAGAATAAAAGCTATAAAACAATGAAAGTTTGGGCTGCTGATCCGGGCTTGAAGGTTCACAGAGACGGGGGTCAGAGCTCCGACAGGATCGTGTTGTGCGTGTGCGTGTTGTGCGTGTGGATGGTTTTTTTCACTTGCTCCCTGTTAAACGTGTCTCTGACTCGTCTCAGTAAACGATTCTCTCCCTGCAGTAAAATGTGCGACCCGGCTGTGACGGCGTTCGAGCCCGAGGCGTTGGGGAATCTGGTCGAAGGCCTGGACTTCCACCGCTTTTACTTTGAAAACTGTGAGCTGAAGCAGACTTCCTGTTACACCTTGCTTTGTAAAAAACTCTCAGAGGTCACCTGACCATGTTCACCTGTCCGTCTGTGTCTGCAGTGTGGTCCAAGAACAGCAAACCGGTGCACACCACCATCCTGAACCCTCACATCCACCTGGTGGGCGACGAGGCCGCCTGCATCGCATACGTCAGGGTGACGCAGTACATCGACTCCAACGGGACGCCTCGCACCGCCCAATCGGAGGAGACCAGGGTGTGGCACCGCCGCGACGGGAAGTGGCAGATCGTGCACTTCCACCGCTCAGGCTCCCCCTCCACGCTGAGCAAGTAAGAGCAGGTCAAAGGGCAGCGGGGCGTTCGGGGCAGCTGGGAAAAACCAGCATGATAACGAGCTGCACGGAGAAAACGTGTGAAGAGAGCCAGGATCGGTGAATCTGATCCTCAGCAGACATCAGTGAAGTCATGCACGTGTATATTCCTCAGCACTTTGTCAACACCAGTTTTCTCCATGCTTAGTATATTTGCTCTTTTTACCAACGACACATTCACTGCAGGTGGTTGGTGCTGAATCATCCCTCATATGAAACGCTGTGAAGCTGTTTCTGCATCACGCCTTCGCTCTGCTTCATGTCGATGATAAATGAATCTGGGTGGAGGTGGAGCTGCTTATTTTAGCCCCACTCGTGTTTGCAGACTGAATCTGAGCCAGACTGTCGTTCCTGAGAGACAAAACCCAGGAACCAACAAACCTTCCGCTGTTACTGATGCATCAGACCTCAGCAGCCGTGCCCTCGTACAGACTGTCCACTCGAGTGGAAAAAGTGCAGTCGAGGGTTCACACCAGGTGCTGATCCACAGTCGGTGTGCTGAGGACAGGAGGACCGCACAGAGGCTCAGCAGGTCTGCTGTGAACAGCAAAATGACCCCAAACCACAACAAGCATCCACCACACACTGCTCAGGAAAACTGAAAGGGACACTTTTAAATCAGAGCACAGCAGCCAGTCGGTTAAACCTCTGATTAGTTCAGTAGTAGAGAGACTGTTAATCAGTTTCAGCTGCTCTGACGTTCATGAAATCAACTAGCACAGGCAGTCCAACTCCTCCAGCAAATCAATACGTGCCAGTGTCAGAAGGTTTGTGTGTCTCCCAGCACAGTCTGCAGAGCATGGAGGAGACTCCGGCCGTAGGAGGCCATCATCAGGGCCGGTATCAGAACCGAACGAGGATATCCAGAGCTACACGATGGCCTCCAGCAGGCCGCTGGTATGACAAGTTTAGCTGCATGCCCCTGGTACACTTGACATCCTGGTCAGTGGCCTCACCCACTAGCTCGGCCGGGCGCACACAGTCGCCCTCCACCACCTACGATGTACCCTGACCTCCAGCTGGCCGCTGGTGTGAACATCTCTGACCAAACAACCAGACTTCATGAGGATGGCCTGAAGGCCCGACATCCTCTATAGGCCCTGTGCTCACTGCCTGGGAGGCGGAGCCATAGAACAGCAGACTTGGCTGGTCCACCCTGAGCACATGTGACTGATGTGAAAGGGTCTGGAGAAGCTGTGAAGATGCTGCCTGTAGAGCGTGACCAGGCTGGCGGGGGGTCAGTGATGGTCTGAGATCCATCATCTGATCAGGAGCCTGAAGGCGTCAGTAACATGAACGAGAGGCTGCATCATCGCTCACTGTGATTTTCAGGGTGTTTGGGTTCCTGACACGTCCAGGTGTTTCTTGACGTGTTTTTACTGATTTACTCAGCTGATTACATCTGCTGCTGTCTTCAGATCAGCAGATTCGACTGTAACTACAGCGTTACCTTTCAGGGTGGGGGGCTGGTCCGAGTGTGTCTTTGTGTGTCTTTGCTGCTGTGACGTGATGCAGGTAAAATGCGTGTCGTGGACTCGTCACTGTTCAGCAGGTTGAATCGTCTGTGTTGTCAGACATTGTTGATTCAGTCTCTCACAAACACGTTTGGTTTCGTCTCCAGCTAACTTCCAGAGTGAGTGGATCTTTGATGGGGCCACCGTCGCCGTGACAGCAGTTTGATTGACAGCAGGCCGGGCCTCTGACACCAACCATTCAGGATTTTGTTTGAGGAGTTTGGAGAGGAGACGACGGGGCCAGAAAGCTTCACTCCAACAAGTGAACTGCATTACCAACCAACCAATCAGCTTCCTCTTCTCAGCTTGTTTGGACTTTGCTTCCGCCACGCCCCCTTGTGATCAGCCAATCAGATTGTAATAATGTTTGGAAACCTTGTATCTCCAGTTTGTTCGAGTTCAGGAGGTTCAAACCTTCAGATGTTTAACAGGACCAACACCTGCACACCACAGCTCCCCCTGTGGACAGAACACGTCACTACTGTGTGTTAGCTTCACCCAGCATGTGGTTAGCCTAGTTTAGCACAAACACTGGAAGCAGGGGGAAACTGTTAGCATGGCTCCACCCAAACAGCCCAGTGTCGCCTCCATCTACATGACGTGTTGTAGCTGATCGAGTGTAGACGTAGAAAAAGTTTCCAGCTTTCATTTTTGCTCCTTGTTATGTTTCTCACGGATCTACTGACCCGTTGGCTGCACAGACTTAGCTTTTATAGTGTTCGCGTTCACGCGTTGGTTACCTTTAGATATTAAACAGGAAGTACGAGCCTCGCCTTTAGACGTGTGGGAGATACAAGCTTTCCTGAAACTACAGATATTTACATAAAGGAACAAAAACATATATTATATAGATGTAATGTGATATAATACTATGATCAAGAGCTGCTTTGGTCGCTACAGATTATTTAGATAAATGAACTCGTGACTGAGACTCGAGCTGAGCCACACTGACAACAGCAAACAGACCAATTATATAATATAAACCTGGAAAATCAGGATTATCTGCAAATACAGTAAAAAATATATTAATAAAAACACTTTTTTCTTCCTGTACATCAGAAATAAAACTCTTCTTCATAGTTATTAATTTTAAAAAGCATCTCATTCCCCCTTTTTTGTTTTATGTTTTTACAACTTTAAGCCTTTGTTTACCGTATTTGCCTCGTACGCTTCCAGAGTTTATACATATATACTAATGGCACAGCTCTTAAACTAGCATGTTAGAAACATGGTGAAGCCCAGTTATTCAGCTAAACCCTCGGGTGACCCAGAGCTCACACATGGATCGTTTTAAACTGGTTAGCGGCTAAAGCAGCTCGTGGCCTTCACGATGACGTCGTCTAACGGAGAAACTTTATTTAAACTGTGCGCGCTGCACAGGAACACTCATCTGCTTCCATCGGGCTTGGAGAGCTCTAGAAGCTTCCACCACCCTCTGACCTGTGATCTTCCATGAACAGCCACACCTCTGCTCAGATCAGCCCCACCCCTCCCCCACAGCCACCGCCACCACATATCCTAATGAGGAAGGCCTTAACGAGGCGTGTATCTACCTGCCTGCTCTCCGCTCAGAGCATCATTAGCAGCACAAACTTTGCTGTTCACACTGAGTTTACAAGGTTCAGATTTAGGAGCTGCCTCTTACCTGTGAGGGAACAAGGAAGTAGGAAAGGAAGAAAGGAGTCAAGGGACTAAAAACAAAAACAAAAGAAACCAAGAAAGGAATAAGGAACACACACACACACACAAGCCTGTCCAGCTATCTTAGTGAGGACCTTCATTGACATCAGAATCAGAATACTTTGTTGATCCCTGGGGGAAATTATTTTTTTGTTACAGTGCTCCATTATAAACAATGGTTTCCCTAGCCCCTGACCCTAACCATTAAAAATGCCTAACCCTAAACTTAACCACAACCTAATTGTAACCCTGACACTAAAACCACATTTTGAGCCTCAGAAAGGCTTCAAACTTGTGAGGACTGTGAGTGTGTCCTCACAAGTGACCGCTGGTTCTCACAAAGATAGCTAGACAGGAACAGACACACACACAGACACACAGTCACACACACAGACACACACACAAACACACACACAGACACACACACAGACACACACACACACAGTCTCACACACACACAGTCTCACAGACACACACACAGACACACACACAGACACACACACAGTCTCACAGACACACACAGACTCACACACACACAGACACAGACACACACAGTCAAACACACAGACACACACACAAACACACACACAGACACACACAGTCAAACACACAGACTCACACACAGACACACACACAGACACACAGACTCACACACAGACACACAAACACACACACAGACTCACACACAGACTCACACACAGACTCACACACAGACTCACACAGACACACACACAGACACACAGACACACACACAGTCTCACAAACACGAACAAACTCCTCTTTGATGTTTTTTACACATTCTAAAACTCCTCGATGCTCAGACAGCCAATCAGAATCATCATCAGTCTCCAGTGTTGACAGGAATGTACGGAGTCCCAGAAGTGACAAACATCACTGCCCTTTATAGTGACACAAATATACTGAGTTGTTACAGTCACATTCTGGACTGTAACAACAGTTACTGAGCTATAGATTTCAGACGCTTAACAGCAGAAACATCCCAATGCAGTTACTGGCTGGGCTGGGAGTATTTTAAGCAATAATAAATGTACATAAACGCAAACATGCAGACGTTTGATTTGATTCAGTTAACGAACACGACGCCGATCTATGGAACCTGTAGTGACTGTACATCAGCACTGATGTGTCGCTAAGCTTCAGCCAATCACAAACCAGTACAACAGAGAAAAAGTGACTCAGACTGATGGTGAAACATCCATATATACTGCCTATAGAGTACTGCAGCACTTTAATACTAGATGAGTAAACATAAACCATTGTGAGGGTTGGATGTGAACGTGAGCTGCCGTTTCACATGGTGCTTTTTGACTCTTCTGGGCCTCCGTACTGCAGGAACTCAGACTGCCCCCTGTTGGTCTGTTGGTGGCGTGGTCGCGGTGTGAAACCTCATATCTCTGTGTGGTTCTTTTCTTCCTGTCGTTGTGTTTTTTAGAAGCCTTAATTATGGACTAACTTAATAACTTAAACTTTACCTGCATCTTGGATCGTGGCTTTAGTTATCGATCTGCCGGCTCAGAGTCTCTGAGTCTGCGCCATTTTTGGTGGATTTTCTTTGCGGTGGTGTAAAACGGTTGGATGTTTGGCTGGAGTTCTGCAGGGAGGGCTTGTGTTTCTTCCTCTTCAGTGTTTCTGTACAGATTTGTGATTTTCTGCATGCTGGAACTGACTTTGTGTTTTGTGTTTCGGCTTCAGCCTCCGTGGCGTTTTGACGTTCGCTGCTGTCAGCCCGCGGTCCTGCCCTCCGGTGACTTGACTCGGACTCGTTAGCTTTGTTAGCATTCCTCACCCGGAGCAATGGTGTCTGCTAGCCGCGAGCTAACAAAATGCCGGCGGTGCCACCTTTGATATTCTGCGATTTTTGAGCCGTTGTGTTTGTCTCAGAGGCTTTAAGCAGCTTTTTACCGTCGGGAGAATGTAGAACTTTGTACAATCAGATTCTTATTATGATGATGACATGATTATGATTATTATTCTCAATATACTGCATTTGTATATTTACAAGCTTTTTAATGTTCGGATCAGACTTCCAGTGCTAGCGTTGTGCGAGTCCGCCTGTAGAGAACACATTGTGCACTATTAGCTTTATTATTTTGTTGAGTGTTGAGTTCCTCAGCTGCTGCTGAATGTGTTTGCCACAGCACTGCTGCCCTTTAATTTATTGACATCTCTGTGCCATTTGGCATCCCGCCTCAGAAACGCTCGGAGCTGAGGAGGCTGAATACTGAGTCAAAGGTCGGGGTGTCGGGGGATGGGCGGTGCCACGCTGAGGCGGAGCATTACACCTCTTGTCATACTGTGTCCCATTCGCTGCTAGAAACAGCTGGGAAAATGACCGAGCCGTCAACGTGTTCAAAAATCTGGGATCATATTTGTAAAGAGGTGCACAGCACAGGTGTGCTGTGATCCCGGCTAGCAGGGTGCACATGTATCCGCAGGTCAAAGGTGGCCTTTAACTCCAACCAGCTGAATGAAAACACACAAAGAGCAGAAAGCGTTGTGAAACGTATTTAAGCTGCTCTGACCTTTATTCAGATTTCAGTTTTGGAGACAAAAACCTTTCCCTGTCCTTCAGCCTCCTCAGACTGAGCGTGACCACCGTGGGGACTCTGAATGGCACCTCCGGCGTGAATGGCTGTTTTCTACAATAGTCTGTGTTTTCTAAAAGCAGCACCTCCACTTTGACCTTTGACGACACTTGAAAGTATTTATTAGTGGTGAAAAAACTGGTGGACGCACAAATGTCCCCACAAATATCTGAGATGTCATTTTTTAGAACTCTTTTGGTGTTTATGCTTGAAACTGAAAAATTCATCTTAGAGTAGATTTCACGTGTTATTATAGGAACACTGCTATGATGTTTCTCCTGTGTTTCTACTGGATGCTCAGTGGGCATGGCCTCTCCATGTTTATCTGAACGATCCAATCCAAAGCAGGGACTTCCTGCAGCTGAACGTCTTCAGGTCGGATGCTAAAGATGCTCACAGGTCAGAGGTTCCTGTTTCGAAGCCTCACCTGAGAGAACAGGAAGGAGGAGGTCGCTTCAGACACCTGGGATACTGTTAGCCACGCTTAGCTCCTCTAGCCACAAGCTAAAGGGGTTTTAATCAGCTAGCATGTTAGCTTGTGGCTTACAGGTAATGGTGACAGTAAAGCTAATGATGCTAACAGACCGCATTTCCCATGAAACATCGGAATAATCAGTCTAACGACTCAGACAAGGACAGGTTTGAGCCGGGGCAGTTTTATAGACCAATGATGAAGCTTGATGGCAGCCCGCCCACAACGCGTGCTGAGGCACCCCGAAACAAAACCAACCACGAGCGCTAACAGTCCTCTCTGCTGCTGAAGGCTGATTTAAGTTTATAAAGGTCTTTTTTTTTTTACATATTGTTTCCAGTAAACGTCAAAGAGCGCATTAAATATCTCTCTGAGCTTTCTGTCTTCATGCTGGTCTAACTCTGGTCCAGGGAAATAAACCATCACACAGGAACTGAAGCAGCACATCACAGTTTATTATCATTTAAAGCAGAGGTCTCCAACCTTTTTTGCAACACAGACCGGTTTATGCCCGACAATATTTTCACGGACCGGCCTTTAAGGTGTCGCGGATAAACACAACAAAATAAAACTAGTACCGGTACCGAAAAAAGATTTATTCATAACACACGTGAAAGGACCCAGGAAAACCGAGTAAACGATAAAAACGATAACAAAATAACGCTGAAAACCGATAAAAACCCTGAAAACCATACATTTCACACCTGAGCCTCAACTCTCGCGGCCCGGTACCAAACGACTCACGGACCGGTACCGGTCCGAGGCCCGGGGGTTGGGGACCGCTGATTTAAAGAAGTGATGGTACAGCCACAGAAGAGTGAAAAGCCTGGTGAGTTTCAGGCCTCAGTCCCACAGTCAGAGACCACCTGGGAAAATGAGCATCCCTGATTGGCCGGCAGGTCACCAAACAGCAGTGAAACCTGAAAAAGCACGACAGGCCTGAGAAACTAAGGCTGTTTGCCTTCAAAGTAAAAGCTGTGCTTTACTGCCACAAACAAAATATTTCAAAAGAAGCAACTTTTATTTTGAAGGTGAATTGGATCCATTTCCTGTCTGTTTCACAGCCTGCAGCTTACAGGAGCTCCACGGCATCGTATTTAACCGGGAACTCCCGCCAACCTGCAGCCAACCCTCGGCAACCGGCGGACAATACTTATTGTTCCTGTGGTTGCTGGGGTTACAGACTGCTCTGTGAATCCAGAGAGGAACCAATCAGCTGAGGACGAGGCGTGCCAGCCGCGCTCTCGGGTCCTTCTTTGACGTTTGATTAGCTTCGGTTTGATTTTATGGATCAAAAACATTTTAGTTGAACTTCAGTTTCAAACCAAACTGCAGATGTTTTGCATAATTAAATCAATTATAAATGAAAATGATAAACGAGTCTCTGTATCTGAGTGTTCTCGGCCCATCACTGTGTGCTGGTGAAGGTTCAGTCTGAAGCTCCTCCTCCTCCATCGCCCACCATGTTGGCGCTCCGTCACATCCTGTCAGCTCGCTCTATGATGGATATTGTTCTGTACTGTAGTAACTGGACTATGCTGCATGCTCGTGTGTAACTGTGTGAGGGCGAGAGTGTGTTTGGACTTTTCTTCTGCATCGTGTTCAAAGTGTTTCTGTAAATAAACTGAGGTGGTCAAACGCTGCGCTCTGATTGGTCTGTTCTCACTTTCAGCATCCACAACAATAACAAAACATTTTTATTCAGAAATCTTCAAACACGATTCATCTGATGGACAAACAAACATTTTCTTCCTTTTGTTGTTCTATTGTCCCATAAATAAAGCATAAAAACAGGAAATACTCCCGCACGCCTGAGAGGTTTCACTGTGATTTTAAATGACAGATTTTTCTGATTTTACTGCATTACTGTAAAACTCTGTGATTCATGTTTTATTGGATTTGTCCAGTTTCATTTGGTCCCCTGTAAAGTTAAGTCTTGGAGATGTTTCATTCTAATATCAATAATATTGTGTGAATAAATGATGAAAAGCTTCAGCTGGGAGCAGGTTTATCTCACGGGGACGAGGAGAGACCAGCCCGGGTCCGACTCCGACCCGCCGCCCTTTGCTGCATGTCACTCTTCACTGAGACTAAAGTCTAATAAAGCCACAACATAAATCTGGTGCTTCTAGTTTATGAACTGAGTGTGGACGGGTCTACATTAAGGGAGTAAACATGTTTATGATGATCACTCAGGTGTTCGTCACAGCTCAGAGTCTCAGATTAACCAATGAGCAGGTTTTAATAACTGATCGATGAAAACTGAACAGGAAGGAGGATTTCTCATTGTTGGCACAACTGTACTTAAAAAAAACAATTGATTTGATTGGTCTATAGTTGCTGTAGTGGGCGGGGCAGTGCTTCACATCCAGCTTAGTGAAAAGGCCTGAGCGGTGGTGTGGCAGACAAATCTGTCCTGAAAATGATTTAAAAAGTAACAAATATTAATTATATTAAAAAACTGCTCAACACCAAAGCAGTGAGCTGCAACAGCACACGCAGCAATGGAAGACACGCCTGGCTGATCATGGTTTGAGACTCAACATCAAGAAGACCGAGTACGTGGAAGCTGGCCCCCAAACTGATGGCACCATTAACATCGACGGGGAAGACCTGAAGAAGGCTGACCAATTCAAGTACTTGTGATCAATGATCAGTGGCGACGGGATATCCTTCAGGACGTGCGAGCAAGGGTCAATGCCGCATGGATGAAGTGGCGTCAAGTGACGGGTGGGCTAAGAGACCGTGGAATGCCAGACCATCTCAAGGCGAAGATTTACAAGACTGTGGTCCGCCCAGTTGCCCATTTAAAAAGTAACAAATATTAATTATTTAAAAAATTGCTCAACACCAAATACTTTGATAGTTTCCAGCATATATTTTCTTTGTTTAGCTAACTTAAAAACAAAAACATTTCCATGGGCGGCTGTGAGTGGCTCCAACAGTGAGGATGCTGCTGTTCAGGTCTCAGAGAATGGCTGCATTGATGGGGTCAGCTGTTTGTTCAGTCATTACCTAAGGATGATGCCAGACCCCACATGGGCACAGGAGCCACATGTACAAGCTGGACTTTATCAAGTTGATGAGGAGAAAAAGTGTCCACACACCACTCATGCTCCTCAGCCTGCAGACGAGGCCCTGAGCTGAAGCCTGAAGCACCACTGGTACAAAGATGGGAGGACAGTGGATCAGACTGGTGGCAGGACAAAAGTTACCAACGTCTGAGTTTTTCTCCGTTTTCTGCCCGGCACGGAGAAAGGCCTTAAAAAAACCTTTAAAAAACACATCATCCCAGCCAAACAACTGAGAGACCCCTGACACCACCAGCACCACCAAGCAGACCTCAGACACCACCAGCCATGCCCAGCAGACCCCAGAATCCCTCAGCCCCATTCATCACCCTGCAGTATCTGATGTGCATAATTATAATTTATTAAATTAAGTCAACATTTAGATATTGAAAACAATCCATATTAACAACAAAAAACAGTTCAGTCAGCTGTGAAACTCAAGGTGAATAGATACTGAAACTAAATTAAACATCAATAAAATAATATAATATAATATAATATAATATAATATAATATAATATAATATAATATAATATAATATAATAATAAAACTACAATGAAGTAAAATAAAATAAAACGTCCACGTGGCGGCAGCAGCTAGGCCTCGGTTTCCCGCCGGAAATCGTCATCTTATCGCGCCGGAAGCGGAACCTCTTTCCTTTCTTGTTTCTGCTCAGTAAAGAGACGCACACAGGTGAGTCCGCTCCCGGTTTATATCCTCTGTAATCTCTGCTGCAGCTGACCATCCGTCGCTCTGCCTGGTCGGTGCTGACCCTGCGTCTCTTCCCGCGTCTGTTGGCGTCTGTATCGTTTCTCTGGCTGAAGGTTAATGGAGGATTTTTCATGTTTTGTGCTCTGTGGGAGTTTGTGTCCAGCCGCCATCTTAGCTCCACGCGAAGACTCCTCAAAGGGAAATAAATACAACTTTAGAGCCAGGTGTGTGTCGCAAAGGTGTGCTAAAGAAGCGCGTGAAGTTTTAGGTGAAACAGCAGGTAGAAAAACGCTCCGTGAGGTCCTGCCGGCTTCTCGGAGTCAACACAAGCTAACAGGCTAACATTAGCTTATGTTAGCCTCGGCGCTGCTACTGACGTTTCAAACTTTATTTAAAATGTCAGTGGTCGCAGCAAACACGCGCGTCCGAGTCTGCAGGCAGAGTCAGAACCTCCTCAACCTGGACCGGGATGGACCGGGTCAGTGACACCACGTGACCGCGCGGTGGGTCCGTTATCGGACAGAGGGCGCGTTCCAGTTAAAAACAAACGGAGCCGGGCTGTCCAGGGTCAAAGTTCAGACTGGTCAGGGTTGGTTGTTAGATAGTTTCTGAGCTGGCCCTCCCAGTGAGGTGGGTCTGATCAGGGATCAACAGTGTGATCAGAAGCTCTCAGTCTGAGGTTACTGTAGAGTTCAGGTTCAAACCTGATGTGATTGATTATTTATTGATCAGTGGAGATAATTGGCTGGTGTTTGATTGTCTGTCATATTAGGTGAGTTTTCAGAGTTGGAGGATGCCGTCTGTGATTAGCCATTTCTGTGTGCGGTGGGTTTTATTTTGGAGGTGTCCCAACTTTAATGTTGACCTGAGAGTTTCAGGATGTTAAGGTAAAACTCATAAAGAGGTCAGACCTGAACAGGAAGTGGGTTTGGGGTGTAATGGAGGCATGGGGAAATGCTGCTGGAAGGGAAGGTCTCACCGTGTTACGCTGCAGCGGCGGTCTGGTCTCTATGTCTGTATAAAGAATAGCTGGCTGTGATTGGTGGTTCTCTGTGGGCGTGCTCGCTGTGACCTCCTCATGCTCACATGTGTCTGACTCCTCTTCCTCCTCAGCAGAAGATGGCTCCTCGTAAAGGGAAGGAGAAGAAGGAGGAGCAGGTGATCAGCCTGGGTCCTCAGGTGGCCGAGGGCGAGAACGTCTTCGGCGTCTGCCACATCTTCGCCTCCTTCAACGACACCTTCGTCCACGTCACTGACCTCTCCGGAAAGTATGTCCCCTCCGACCGTCTGCTCGCCAAAATAAAAGCCGCTCTCTAATTGGTGCTAATGGTGTTTGTGTGTGTTTGCAGGGAGACGATCTGCCGTGTGACCGGTGGGATGAAGGTGAAGGCGGACAGAGACGAGTCTTCTCCGTACGCTGCCATGTTGGCGGCTCAGGACGTCGCTCAGCGCTGCAAAGAGCTCGGCATCACGGCGCTGCACATCAAGTTGAGGGCCACTGGGGGCAACAGGTAACCTGCACTCACCTGATTCTGTAGGCAGTGGGCTGACACTTTATTAGGTACACCTCAAGCACTGAACAGATCAATAAAATTTCAAGTTACCAGGTTTAACCCAGTCAGGTGATCAGGGTTTAAATCCATGGTACTCTGCTGTACCTAATAAAGTAACGGGGGCGGAGTCAGTGAAGCAGAGTGAGTGTTTTTTTTTTTTTTTTTTTTTTTTTTTTTTAATTAAATCTGCCATTTCTGTGCAGGAAGCCTCTTCATTTGGTCCAAATCATTTGGTCCAAACTCCATTCAAAAAACTGTTGATTTTACTGAAACAGTGCAGCTCAGGTGAAGTCCTCAGCAGGGTCTGTTCAAAGCTCTAAGAATAGATAAAAGTCGAGTATTTATTGTTACCTTAGTAAGTCTGACTGGTTTTACTGGAGATAGACCAGCAGCCTCTGACTGCATCGCTGCAGGTCCGGGGTCAGCCAGGCCTTTCAAACCCAGGTGTGTGTGTGTTACCTGTCCAGGTGATGACCTGCTCTGTTTTCCTTTCAGGACAAAGACTCCTGGTCCTGGAGCCCAGTCTGCTCTCAGAGCTCTGGCTCGATCCGGCATGAAGATCGGGCGCATCGGTAAGTTTGTTTTTATTCATATTAAAGTTTTTGACTAAAAAACGCGCCCAGTGAGCAGGTAGACGAGGCAGCACACGTGTCACTTCCTGTGATACAGTCACTTGAGTGCGGTCGGGTTTAAGGTCGTGTGTGTGTGTGTGTGTGTGTGTGTGTGTGTGTGTTAGTCTGTTGTTGTGTCATTTTCAACACCTTTATCGACCTGTCGGTGAACACCTGCGCTGCTCTCAGGTCAGCAGGTTTGTTTTCTCAGTGAGGGTTGGAAGCTTTAAACGACTCGGCGGATTTGAATTAACTTTATTCGTACATCTGATTGACACAGTTTGAATCTGAGCTTTATTGACAGCCTGAACAGTGACGTGTCCTTTAACTCGGCTCTACATTCGTGTGACAGTGTTGACGAGCGTTTGATCATGTGATTGTTTCTTCCTCGTGTGTTTCAGAGGACGTCACGCCGATCCCGTCAGACTCGACCAGGAGGAAGGGCGGTCGCCGCGGTCGCCGTCTGTAAACTGTAAACAGCGACATTTTCACCACAATAAAAGATTAGAGTCAACTTCTGTCTCCGTGTCTCATCAATGACCTGATCACCGATCCATCGGTTTGAACTTCCTCACATGATTATATGAACATTAATGAGCAGTGGGCGGAGCTTTGAGAAACCTTCATGTTTACAGTCAAACATTAAAATCTGATTAAAACAGTGCAAATGGGATCAGTCCACACTAGAGACTGTTGGTGCTGGAGGTACTTGAGTACTCGAGTACTGCAGTAGTTTAAAGTACTGTGGTATTTCCTGCTGTGCTGCAGGACATGAAGCTCTTTGATTATTGGATCAGGGATTGATTGATCTGATGGAGGTGGAGACAAAATGACAGGAACACCTGAAGCTTTTATAAAACGCATGTTCGGATGTTTCCAGGTGTTATTGTGTCCACCCTGTGGGTGTAGCTGTGGCTCTGACGCACAGCATGATGGGAAACATTCAGACCGTTTCTTCTTATGGAGGATTTGAGTCTGCAGGCCTTCGTTCAGTTTGTTTTTCTGTCGCACTAAAATAATCTGCTCGAGTTAAAATGACATCATGCTGACAAAGCTTTTCTTTTCCTTTTTTACAAAACTGAAACAATCATTTCAAATTGATTCACTCTGACTGTGTGAAGCTTCAGACACCACACTGAATCATATTTATTTTATTTGGAAAACCCCAACGCTGATCTATGAGGTCACTCGGGGCGGGGCTTCAGAGCAAGCTCAGACTGGTCACACAGGACTCTCCTCCTCCTCTGATTGGCTGAGCCTGCTGTCAGTCTTCAGTCTCTGACCACGCCTCCAAACTCCTGCAGACAGATTCGTCAATGAATGAATTTAAACCTCTGTGCGGATTTTTCTGCGTAATGCTTTAGTCTGACCAGCTGAGGGCGACATTTACCATCAGCTGCTCCAACCTGAAGGGTCGATCCCTCAGGTCACCACACCTGTGTGTGTCTGAGGAGCATTTAATGTTTTACAGCTGTTTAAAGACATTTATGTTGATGGTGTCTGTCGTCTCTGAGACTCTGTGCTCAGTTCCTGTCATGTGACTAATCCTGCACTGACCTGCAGAGGATTTTACTGCACAATTTACAGACCTTTACAAAAAATTTGAATATCATGAAAAAGTACATTTATGTCCATAATTCCATTCACAGTGTTGGGGAGTAATGGAATACATGTACCACCGTTACGTATTTAAAATACAAAATATGAGTAACTGGATTGCACGGCGGTCTTTTCCTGTTTCTTAAGGCTATGAAGGGTTAGGGTGTCCATGCCGGTGAAAAACACAACACGCATTAACAGGCCTTCGTGTCTGTGTCTCAAACTCGTGGCCCATATCACCTCTGCTTGCGGCCCGCATAATGACGTGAAGAAATGTTTAAAAAGTTATTCACAAAAATGATGTAATATGAAGGCAACAGGCAGAGTGTTACAGGCGTCGCCCTAAAGCATGTAGCCTGATGGGCAGTGTAGTCCGTGCTGCAGGGAGGATGGACTGCTGTACCTGTGATGTGTCTGTGAGCGAGGAGGGAGGAAAAGAGCCGAAAAGTAAGAGATGTCACCGAGCAGAAACAGGAGCTGGAAGCATGTGTTCGTATTATTGTAGGGTCGACCTTACAATATGAAGCACTTTGATGTGACTGTTGTTGTGATTTGGTGCTGTATCAATAAGATTGAATTGAATGTAGAGCATGTAGGATGAATGTAGGGTGAGAAGTTCGGCCATAGGGTGAGAAGTTCGGCCATCCGGGAGGGGCTCAGAGTAGAGCAGCTGCTGCTCCACATCGAAAGGAGCCAGCTGAGGTGGTTCGGGCATCTGGCAAGGATGCCCCCTGGGCGCCTCCTGGGTGAGGTGTTCCAGGCATGTCCCACCGGGAGGAGGCCCCGGGGCAGACCCAGGACACGCTGGAGAGATTATATCTCTCGGCTGGCCTGGGAACGCCTTGGTATTCCCCCGGACAAGCTGGAGGAGGTGGCTGGGGAGAGGGAGGTCTGGACCTCTTTGCTTAGGCTGCTACCCCCGCGACCCGACCTCGGATAAGCGGATGAAGATGGATGGATGGATGAATGTAGAGCACCTGCCTCCTCATTGTGCTGCCTGTTTTGTGGTTGTTCTTGTGACCCTTGCTTGACCCCCCCACACACAGATGTTTGAAAGCAGTATGGTGTGACAATATGGCCATTTGCAACATTTGTACTTTGGGGTCGTTTTTGATCCCAAAGGAAGGAGTTGTTCAGTACTATGCTATGCAGTATTGGGGTAAGTTTTAAGTAATTTTTTATTATTATTTTTTTGACTTTCTAACAGCCGTTGCCCTCGGGGGTCAAAAATGACCCCAAAGTACAAATGTTGCAAATGGCCATATTGTCACACCATACTGCTTTTATTATTTATTTATTTTTGGCGCCTGTCCCGTTTGGCTCTTTTGCATCAGAATTGTTGTCTAAAGGCAAACAAAGATGCCCAACGGATTTACTTTACCAAATTGACCATCCCAGCCTTGCCGTAATGGTCCATTTGATTCACCTTTTATTGTTTATTTTATTTTCACTTACTGAATACGGGACAGACTTGACTGGAGGAAAGAAGGGGAGAAAGAAAGAGAAACAGCTGAGAAGAGGGACGGGGGAGAAGGGCAAAAGACAAAAACCAACAGAATGGGCAGAAATTTTTTTTTAAAAAAATGCATATATCAATCACCTGGATCACCTGCTGAGAAAGAAAAAAGAAAACAAGCAGAAGAGAACAAGAGTAATAGAATAAACAGCATCACAATGATATATGGGAATATGACAGTAAATACTAAATATTAAACATTATTGTGCAGCACATAAGATCAACAGCACACAGTGTGCTTTGAGGTAGGAGCCAAAAAGGGTGTAGTTTGTGGGTGTGATCACCCGTGTGTACACCTGTGAGCATGGACGCGCTTGTTTTTAAAAGGTTCCTTCATGTAATGATCTGCTAGAGGGTGTGGGGGGACCACAGCCCCGTCCTCCAGGGCATGAAGCAGGTATGGAGGAGATCAAAACTCCAGACATTGAGGCCCCCAGAACACAAGAGACCAAGGAAGACCAACAGAGGGGCAGCCGCGCCACTGTCCCAGAAAGAGCTGAGGAGAGTCCCAGATGAGGGCTCACTCAGCAGCCGCGGAGCAGAAGCCAGGGGGAGTTGCAGTGACGCACCCGTGAGCTCCGCCGGCAGCCAGCTGTGCCTGAGTGACCGAGCCCCAGGCCGAGAGGCCGGGGGCACCCCACCTCCGAAGTGGCCCGAGCGAGCCCCAGGCTCCAGGCCCCGATAAGCGGCCGCCAAGGAGTGAGCCGGTGTGTACCTGGACGCACACCCCCGGACACAAAGAACCACCAACGCACCAATGTCTGAGGGAGTCCGCCACTGGCAGGGGAAGTGGTGGTGGGGGGAGATAGGCCTCCAAACCTTGAAGGGCCTGAGATGTCCCCAGAAAGGTGGCGCCTGATACCCAACCTGACATATAGACACAGACATACAGGCACACACAGACACAAACATCCATTCCCACCCTCATGCTCTCATATGCACTTACTCCACACTCAACCAACGTGGAGACAGACATAAAGAGACGCTGTACACACGATCACACTCCCCAAGCGTACTCTACGAACCGGGTCTAGGTACCCTTGCCCCTGGAGGGGGGAACTGCACCCAGACCCAGGTGGTGTTACCCTTTTCCCTGCGGTGGGGAGAGGCAGACCGCCCCGACTCCGCAGCAGCAGGGAGGCCCCACACTCCAGACAGCAGTCGGATGGCCAACTCCTCCTCCTAGCCAGCTCCCCCGCTGACCCCAGTAGGCACCCCTATACTCCACGACCCGCCAGGGAAAGGGGGCCCAGGCCCATCCAGACCAGGGCCCAGTGCAGCAGCGCCTCCCGGCCCCACAGAGCCCGGGACAGTCCACCCAACCCCACCACAGAGAAAACTGCACCCACCCCACCATCCACTCATCTTCCAGACTACATAAGACAATAGACGCCCAGGCTGAGATCTTCCTCCACCTCTCCTGTATCTCCCCCTTCTGCAGAGAGAGTTCCTGAAGAGAGGAGAGCTCCTGCAAGATGTGACAATCTCCCCCACCAGTTGAAGTGCCCCCCAGGTGGCTCGACGCACCGGCGGCACCCTGCGCCAGGGCTGGGCCCCCATGCACCCACCGCCCACAACCCCGGCAACACACCAACCAGGACCCAAGCCCCCGAGGCCAAGCCAGGGCCCCAGCCCAGAGACGGAGCGCCCCCAGAACCCAAAGGAAGGAGTTGTTCAGTACTATGCTATGCAGTATTGGAGTAAGTTTTAAGTAATTTTTTTTTGTTTGACTTTCTAACACCCGTTGCCCTCGGGGGTCAAAAACGACCCCAAAGTACAAATGTTGCAAATGGCCATATTGTCACACCATACTGCTTTCAAACATCTGTGTGTGGGGGGGTCAAGCAAGGGTCACAAGAACAACCACAAAACAGGCAGCACAATGAGGAGGCAGGTGCTCTACATTCAATTCAATCTTATTGATTGTTAGATTATTCTGTTATTATATGTTACCTTATATATGTAATCAAAGTAGTTGAATTAGAATACTGCTGTAGATCACATTATACCCTTTAATATAGAGTGTGTGAGCTGTATGTAGTTTAGTTCTCATTATACTTTTGAGTTAACAGAACATATTCACATATTAGTTCATTAGATAAATGTGCATCACTCTGTATCCTTGATCTGCTGGGAATGTGTTACACTGTTTTCTTGACATGCTTAATTGTTGAATCATGAAGAGAAGGTTGTAAGCAGGAGACTCTGTGTCTAAAGACAGGGGAGATAGATAGACCACATTCCACACCCCCACCTTACAGAAAGCAGAGAAACAACTGCCGAGGTCATAACTTAGGCGCTGTAACAGAGAAAGAATGTGATGTTTTGGCTTTTACGACTAGCTGGGGGCCACTAGAGACTATAAAAAGCTGAGCAACCCGTCACCATTTTGAGACATGTGCCTGACCCTCTGGTAGCATCTCTCCCGTCCGGACGTTGTAATGCTCTGACTGTTGAATTGTATGGAAATAAATGATTGTTGATTGAGCATTTATACACCGAGTATTGTCCTTCCTTCAGCCCAAAGATTCAAAGAATTGGGAGATTTCAACAACTTGGTGCCGTGTGACCCGGATCTTTGGTGTGCTGAGGAGGTGTAGATTTGGCCTTTGGTGAGATCGTGGGGCAAAGTGAACAGAAGGCCGGCCTAAAACAGAAAGGTAAGCACAGCCTGTTGTATTACAAATACCAAATGTGCATATTGGGCTTTCCAAATTAATCTGTTCACTGAGTCACATGTATTTTCACATTAAATTTGTCGGTGTCTGGTTTTTGGCGCAAGATACTAACAACATAAGTTGAGGCTGAATTCCAGTGTGTTAAATAAACTGCTTCTACCGAGATACTAATAACATACTACGTTGGACTAGTTGCAGTAAACTGCTTCTACCGAGATACTAATAACATACTACGTTGGACTAGTTGCAGCCACTTTACCTTCCACATTTAATTTTGTCTAATACTGGCTTCTGTAGCAATAATACATTAGAATTTCTTCTGAAGACGCGGCCATTAGTTCAGTACATTGAAGTCGAGGTTTGAAGTTGTTTATGGTGTCGGTTACGTCCTGGCTCTTGCCGGCCATGAAATAGAAGTTGATTTAAGGAAAAGCAGATGCTGGCTCACGGCAACGCGAGAGCGAAACACGTCCGTAGGTTTGGTTTATGATACGGCCGTGTTCCGGTGGTACGGCCGTGAAGTGCAGTAGTGGTTGGTGCTAGTTTTAGTACATTGAATAGAGGTTTGACGGTGGTTTGTGGCGTCAGTCGAGTTTTTTTTTTTAAGGGCTGCGGTCATAAAACAAAGTAAAATTTTACTTGCCAAGAAGTACATAGAGCAAAACCTGGTTTATGATGTCGGGTATAACTTCGGGGATGCAAGCATCACTTTTATGACGCGACTTTGCCCCGTTGTGGCGGTCATAAGCGCAGAGAAAGGGGTATTTTGGTCTATGGTGCAGTGTGCTTTAAGAAGATCTAATAGTTGAGCTCAGAGGTTTCTGTGCAAATTTCTGCTGATGAGAGGCGCTCTCTGTGTGTCTCACTGATGGTGTAACGCGCTGTGTGTGTAAGGCGCGCTCTGGCTGTGTGTGAGGCGCGCGCTGAGTGTGTTTCTGTGTGTGAAGTCTGAACACAGTGACAGTGACGGTTGATGTGTTTGATTAGGAGGACGCTAGAGCAAAGACACATTTTAGGATCAAAGGTTGATGCCTAGTGTACCTGTGGAAATAATTTTGTTCATGGTTTGGCAACCCCCCTGTCTGT
The DNA here is from genome assembly GCF_900408965.1 of Simochromis diagramma. Taxonomy (NCBI): domain Eukaryota; kingdom Metazoa; phylum Chordata; class Actinopteri; order Cichliformes; family Cichlidae; genus Simochromis; species Simochromis diagramma. The sequence goes on from NW_024386807.1 coordinate 395,884, forward strand.
AGACGTGCAGGCAGGTTAAATGCCGAGGTGGCGACTTGGGAACTGAGGACTCCCGCATTAGCTACGGAAATAACACTGGAACCGCAGCGTAATCGCGGGTTCACATTTATTCCGGACTAGAACAAGACACATTTTGCGAACAAAGGTTGAGTCTAGATTAGTAAAGAAATAAAAAGGTTAAATTCCTCGTTTCAGTGGTTAAAATTGTTGTGTGCCTGTCCCCTGACGAGTGTGAAATTAAAATAAAGAGGGAATTTGGAGCCACATAGAGATAGACGGGCATAATTGGGTGTATTACTCTGTGGTGTAATAAAAAAAAAAGAGAGAGTGAGAGGTGTGCAGTGGAGAATTGTGGAGGAGTACAGAGAGGAATGTGTTGGGAGACTGGCGTGCAGTTTACGCTGTCAAGGTAGGCGTGTTGCCTGCTTATCTGTTTAACATGTGATGAAAATGAAATTAAATAAATCTCTTAGTGTGTTAATACAGGAAGCTGCGGACCTGGACCAACTGCCCCCACAAGCACAGCGGCCGAAGCAAAATTATAAGTAATGGGAACCACATTCAGCACGAATCAGCAGCTGTGAAACAGACAGCAGCGAGGAGAGAATTAGAGGAGAAATGAAGGTTTTAAGAGCACATGAAATTGGGTTGAATTTTGGGGCCAACGGACTTGTGGAGGTTGGGAAGGCGTCCGGAGCATCACAACAAAAAGGTGAAACAAAAACACACAAGTAGAGAAATCTGAGAGAAAGGCTCCTTTTAAGGTAACGCCTAGTTTGAGAAAAAGATAAAATTAACCTGCTTGCCTACAAATGCACACACACGCAATGAAGAAACAGCTTACACTCATGAACACGTGAAGATTTTCCAGCAAGGCTAAAGCAGCGAAACTTAACATACACCTGTTGTTAAAGGATAAATACATTACTGACAAATAAACTCTCTGGGTTGCAGGACAACAATTTAACTTCAAAGAAAAAGACACTGGTCTGACCAACCAGTGAAGACATGACAAATTTAGGGGTTAAAAGATTCAAATTGTGACATGTTTTCTGCTGATTGATTGATACAAGTGATTACTGAATGAAAGAAAACTTCCTTTTGGGCTTTTAAACATGATCTTAAGAATTTTAACATGTGCATGTTGTCCTGTCAACTTGGTGGGTTAGGAGTTGATTATATCGGGAGAGAAAAAACAAAAAAAGGGGGAGAGAAGGCTGACACAGGGCCTGGCCCCGTTGTCTCCCCTCTGAATAACACAGCCAACACAACATCATTTTCCTGTTCGTTTGTTTTTGTTTTTTGTTTGTTTTTGTTTTGTTTTTGTTTTTTCTATACATATTTAATTACAGGCTGCTTTGCCGGCCCTGAAAGCCGAGGCTGACTGGACTCCTGCTCTCCCCCATACGTGACACTGACCAAATGCTGCAACAGCTGGACCCACAACAACGACCTGAGAATATCAACAGACCTGCAGGAATGTGATCTCATGCAGACGAGACGGAGAGCACTAAACCTAAGGCCCGTTTCACTACACGGGGGAAAATTCCCAGACTGCGTCAGCTGACAGAGCTGTGACGAGACGCCCGCCAAGCCCGAAGGAAAAGTAAGGCCGAGCAAAACAATGCTGACCTTGATAACTCTGCATTTACACTGTGCAGGACAGTGATGGACCAACACGGATGATCGGGCAGCAAAAAGGGCGTGACCGAGACAGGAGGAGTAACTGAGGACAGAAGGCACCTCAGAATGGACAAAAAACACAGAAGAAGATGCAGGTTTCACCTGCGGTGAGCATGGACACTGGAGAAAGGACTGCCCCAATTGGGGTCAGAACCAGGATGGACAGAACTTCGAGCAGCAGCAGCAGCAATGGTCGCAAACAAACTGAAAAGGAGGAGGGCAGGACCCCAGGGCACGCTTCAGGCCGTGGTTTACCCAGAACACCAGAACAGGAAAGTGATGAACACACACACACACACACACGTCTACAAACACACAGATTCAGAATGAAGTGAAATACACACATGAACACGTGCACTCGTTGAGTGAGTGAGAAATGACACACACACACACACATTGGAATGCTGATTCACTGAGAAGTGATGCACACACACACACACGCTGATGCAATGAAGAATGCTTTGCTAACAAATGCTTATGCTGATATGCAAAATGCTGCACAGAAACATCCCAATGCATAATTTTTATGAGGAGCCATTGATTACCATTGATTACGTAGAATGTGTTATATGTCACTCAGAGGGCATTTATGTAGATTTTAGGAATAAGGTCTAAAACGGTTTGGTTATGAAAACAATGTCTGTGCGTGATGTCTGTTTATGGCTCAAGGCCTTGACTGAATTCTTTGCTGTGCTTCACACAGCCCTGATGAGGAACAGTGGCACAGAGTGAGAAATGATGAATTAAAAGTGTAAGTTTTAGGTCGGAGTACGGCATTTTCTGCGATTGAGATTTAATTCAAGGAGGAACAAAAGGTTCTCATTCCCACACAATATTGTCCCGGCAGGAAGCAAAACGTTCCTGTGAATTTCTGGTTGATTTTTTGGTTTTGCTTAGCGCTAGCTTGATGTTATCAGTGAGCTTTGGCTTGTGTTCTTTCTCGTAAGCGAGAGAGGGATAGTTTTATGCTGGACATGTCTGCAACGGGCCCTAGTTTGTGTTATTTTAGTAGTATTTTGTTGGTTATGTCTGTTTTCGTTTTTGTTACAGTGCACTGAGATAAGAAAATCTGAGAGGTGTGATCCACCGGTGGTGATATGTTGATATTTTGTGAGTTCATGATTTAACAATCAGCTCTTTAAACCAGGCCTGAAAGATTGAGATTTAAAGCGCTATAAAATATTATTACTGTAAACAGTTGCAAAGTGTGCTTCTCCATGATTGTAATTGGCTTGGGAGAAATTCACTTATAGGGAACACTGATCTAAAAGGATTGCACCGAGTCAATCCGGTCCAAAAAACAAGGAATTGTTTTCCTTTTAAAATGATGACGTCATCTTGCTGGTGATGGATGCTCGAATAGGTTGCGCGTGAGACTCCATTATCAGCAAAATCTGGTATGAATGTGTGTGGATGAATGCATGTGAATGGACTGTGATGGACTGACGACTAAAAGTTTTGACTGACTTAATACTGAGACAATGACTGCACCCACTCTAGGATTAGTAAATGCCAATAAACAATTCACCCAGCGGACAAGAGAAGGGTGGATGCTTCGTTTTGTCTGTTTTGTTTTTTCAGGAGCAGGAGGATAAGAGAGACTGGAGGAGGAGACTCTAGCTTCACATAAGTATGAACTGCAGACTTAACACTGTGGTTGCTGATTTTGAGTTACTGATGTTTGCATTAAAGAAAACTGTGCTATATTAGCTGTGTTTTGATTAAGGTATCATGGTATATTATTGGGAATGCCAAATGCTACAGTGGAGACAACTATTGATATCACTCATGACTGGAATATGTTACTATTAACCACAGCAGGCCACTGTAAAAAAGTCAATTAAATTTTATAGAGGAAAATCGCCAAAATTTAACAATACCTATGAATGACTTGCCATATTCAGAATAGAGATATGCAATAACAAACATTGGTCCACGTGATTTAGGTTCTCATTTGAAATAGTAAGTATTAAAAGTAGAATATAATCGACAGGGACATTTGATAGGATGTGGTACTGCAAAAGAACAAGAGCAAAGTAAAGAAAGAAAACCTATTGTGTTTAGTTTGGATAAATTCAGATTAAAATGTACCATTATGCTCCGAGGATCAATATGAAATTCAATATATGCTAATTTTGTAGGAAGTACATGACTGATAACTGTTCTGCCCTGAGCTTTTGTTTCTATAGCACCCACTTGACCACACCAACAGTTTCTCGCCACCAACAGGGGGTATTTGCAAAGAATAGGGGGGAATATCATCAAAACTGGGAAAGGTAAGCCCTGAAGGGGGTGATGACACCATAACTTTCGCTTAAGGTCAAATTCTTAAAATTTGACCCCAAACTGGAAAATTCTTCAAATATTTAGAGACAGAGTGGATAAACATAATGTCGCAAACCACATAAGGATGGAGCATTTGAATCAATAAGATGGTGAAATAACACGCAGTAAAATGTGGATCATGTTGATTATGTTTCTTCCAGTGTGCAGAGGAGTCAACTCCCTTCACAAAGTTTATAAATTCACTTGAACCAAAATTAGGAGCACCCGGTGCTGCAAGAGTTAATAGTCACAATACCCAAGGATAAGCACAAGAGCATGACTGATATGATGGGACTGGGATTTTGCTACACTTAATTATTGCAGACACAACTAAAACTATAACTGAAACTAATCAAAACTAAACTAAACTAGCAAACAATTGGTAAAAACTGATTAAAACTGATATAAAATTGAAAATCTGAAGTCGAAGCTAAATAAAAAATAAAAACTGATGAAAATTGCAAAACTATTACAACCCTGGTCCAGACTAAGATGGCGTTGGACATCTTCAGGGCAGAAAAGGGCTGGTGTGACCAAGGTGTGGTTTGGCTTGTTGTATGTATATTTGAGATCATATGGCTCTGGATGGACCAGTTACCAGGGCATGCAAGGATGATAGACTTTATTACATGAGGAGAAGGGAAATTTTCGGGATTGAAGATCCTCTGAGATGACAAGGCTGGAGCAACGGTACTCGAGAGAAGAATTTCTGATACTTTCTGAGATATGATGTCACTAACCTTCTCTTTTAATTGTCTAGCTCCAATGAATTGACACAGGGGAGTGTGTCAAAACGGGGGAGTTGAGTTTGAACATCAAACAATGGTGATATGAAAATTTCTATGAGTTTATTTGTGTGTTTAATAATGTAGCTATGGTAAAACTTAAGCATATAATGTGTTAGACTTAGAGATGATTCATTAATTTTTGATTTCTTTTACACACACATAGATTATGATTAGAATAAGTCCTGAACATAATATTTTGAACCAAATTTGAATCATTAGAAGAACAATGGATAACAATATTGGATTATCAAGGCTAGGGAGAGAGGTGTTTTGGTTTTCTGTCTCTTGCAGAGAAAGGAACAGACACCAGACGGGGACCCGGAGATGTGAGGACCCTTCACAGCAGAGACAGATGTAGGGACTGCCGAGACAGCAACTGGGGTCAAGTGTCATGACGGTTGGGCTCCTGGAGAAGATGGATCCCCCAAACACAGCAATAACCATGAAGGGGTTGGCGAAAACCAGGAACACCAGACCAACGAGGTTCGAGAGGCTCTTGGCAAAAAGGGGGACACAGCGGTGACCCCAAAACACACAGATCCTTGTTTGAAATCAGGGCAGAATAATCCCCAGAACTGTGCAACGACTAAAGGGTGGTCGAACCCCGGAGGTCGAATAAAGAAGCTGAGAATCACCCAACTGGAAGACACTGGTAGCTGCAGCAATAAAAATAAAGGTTAAAAGCTCCTTAGACAGAGGTTCTAGTCTAAGTACATTTGAAAGGTATAAGGGGGCATTAAAAAGGGGGTGGAAAACTGGAGCACCAAAATAAAGCTGTGGGAGAATTGGGGAGTGATGGGAGAGTCATCTGTAACTGCTGTTATGGTTGTAAATCTAACTTTGCTTGCATCTGAACTGCGTGAACACAGAGGTCATCCCACATATGGTCCACCCGTTAAAGGGGGACAGAGGGCCTCAGGATCAAGAAGACCTGGACCTTGCAAATGCTGGAGTGCATGTTGTAAGTGATCTCTTTCAGAGATCAAAAGGGGGAATTGTTAGATTATTCTGTTATTATATGTTACCTTATATATGTAATCAAAGTAGTTGAATTAGAATACTGCTGTAGATCACATTATACCCTTTAATATAGAGTGTGTGAGCTGTATGTAGTTTAGTTCTCATTATACTTTTGAGTTAACAGAACATATTCACATATTAGTTCATTAGATAAATGTGCATCACTCTGTATCCTTGATCTGCTGGGAATGTGTTACACTGTTTTCTTGACATGCTTAATTGTTGAATCATGAAGAGAAGGTTGTAAGCAGGAGACTCTGTGTCTAAAGACAGGGGAGATAGATAGACCACATTCCACACACCCACCTTACAGAAAGCAGAGAAACAACTGCCGAGGTCATAACTTAGGCGCCGTAACAGAGAAAGAATGTGATGTTTTGGCTTTTACGACTAGCTGGGGGCCACTAGAGACTATAAAAAGCTGAGACATGTGCCTGACCCTCTGGTAGCATCTCTCCCGTCCGGACGTTGTAATGCTCTGACTGTTGAATTGTATGGAAATAAATGATTGTTGATTGAGCATTGATACACCGAGTATTGTCCCTCCTTCAGCCCAAAGATTCAAAGAATTGGGAGATTTCAACATGATACAGCACCAAATCACAACAACAGTCGAATCAAGGTGCTTCGTATTGTAAGGTCGACCCTACAATAATACGAACACAGAAAGTAGCTATTTTTTTTTTTTACCATGTTATGCAAAGCAATGACCAGTAGGACAAAGCACATATTGTCCTCTAGTATAATGAGGAGGAAGAATCAATGTTCAGGAAGATCCAGGGTTAGAAGATAAAGAAAATATTGCCAATATTTAGAGCACATGCTACCCTTTCTCTGAAAAAGCCCATCAGCCACCTGCAGAAGTGGAAGAAGGCTATGAAGTGAAGGAAAGTGATGAAGAATCTGAACTATGTTCAAGTAGGTTCTCAGACATCCAGGACATGGTAGTCTGAGGAGCTTGGAGAGAAAGTGACTGGGCTTCTTGAAGTTGAATTTTCAGAATGTGAAACTGAAATAGAAGATGTGTCAGAGGACTGCACATCTTCCATTTCAATGATGATGAAGACAAAGAATCAAGCAGGAAAGAGGAGTCAGCTGAGACAGAGGAATATTTGCAGTAACGTGAGGAAACACTGATCTGGTCTTCTATCCTTCCCAGTGACAGACGATGCATGACTCTCTCATGTGCCTCAGAGAAAGATGATCTACCACAGTCCAAGCACATGTGCCAGGTCCCATACTCCTTCAGTGGCTTTTCTACTCGAGTACTGAAAGCATTACACACAGTGTATTCTGCTTGTATTCTGCTTTTTAACGTTCACATGCTGATGGATGCATCAGAGACCAAGTTGGGGTTCAGTAACTTGCCCAAGGACACCTTGGTAAGAACTCCAGACTAGAGCACACAGAGATTGAACCAACAACCATCCAATTAGCAGATGACCTGCTCTACAGCCAACTCAATGACGAACAAGGAGGGCCAACGAGAGAGGAAGAAAAATGGACCGAATGCAGCTGTAGGCATATGTGGGTGTGTTGATTCTTACTGCCGCGCATCCAGTAGAGTCGCTACGGCCAGTTTATGACATCCTGAGTCTGGTAGAGAAGTTTTAAAGGTGACAGAAGATTAATCATAGAAGCAAAAAAAGGATATAATTTCTTGATAAAGACACAATAGATGATCATCGTTCATGACACAAACGTGCTCCTGTGAGGTGTATGGAACAAGTGGGTGTTTCTCCTGCTGTGATGTAAGATCCTGGTACTGATGTGACTGTATGAGCACCAAGTCCCCTTCAGAGGACTCTGTCCAACAGAACATCCAAGTAAACCAGGGAACTATGAGATAAAAACATGGGCAGCATGTGATGCAGGTCCAGCTGTACATGGAACATGCTAGTGTACGATGGCAAACCGTCTGTCCTGCAGTCAGGACACGCGAGTTGTCCCTAACATTGCAGGTTTCCAAAAGAAAACAATCACCTGTAACAGCAGGGATAGCTCAGTAGGTAGAGTGGTGGCCCCATGATCGGAAGGTCGGGGGTTCGACTCCACTGAACGGCTACCCTGAGGTGCCCCTGAGCAAGGTACCGTCCCTACACACTGCTCCCCGGGCGCTGCATTGGTGGCTGCCCACTGCTTCACTGGGTGAATGGGTTAAATGCAGAGGAACTATTTCCCTATGGGGACTAACACACACACACACACACACACACACAGCTTGTTTACTGTATATGCAACTGCAGAAAGAAAGCTGTCCATGATGGGACCAGTACAGAGGAATGAACTTGTGTCAAATATGGACACGCCTTTGTCCTCATGAAAGTTTGCCTTCACTCAGACCCATGCGCTGGTGTCCTACCATTCCAAAATATAGAAAACTGTCAGGTAATGAGTTGGAATAAAGTTGAATAAAACCTTGAAACACAGAGATGGAGGATATTTTATACTTGTTGCTTTATAAACAGTCAAAGCAAACGGGGTCATTTTTGAGCCCAGAGGACCACAGATGTGATTATTTGCTGCCAGTAAAAAACTTGAAGTAGTTTAAAAACAGCTTTCTGAATTAACTTTGACATAAACCCGTCTGTGATCATCTGTTAAAGCAGCCGACTCTGGTTGCGAAACGATCCTCACGATAACTGATGATTTAATTTATTTTTTACCCAAAAACAAAGAAACATTTCATTTAAATGAGGTTTTATCAGACATAAGTTTGAAATGGAATAAAGAAATAGAAATAAATGTCTGAATTAAGTTTTAATTAAAAGTGGGGGAAAATCCACCTCATAGTAATTAAGTATCAATCAAACCAGACGGTGTCATTTTGACCCCTGACGACCACAGCTGTGTGTGTGTGTCTGTGTGTGCGTGTGTGTGTGTGTCTGTGTGTGTGTGTGTGTGTGTGTGTACTGACTGTGAGCTGCAGTCAGCAGAGCAGGGATGAAGATGATGAAGGTCAGTCTCGCTGAGTTCCTGATGAAGATCTCCAGGTGGTCCGCCTGCTGCACAGCTGTGATCCTCACCTGTAAACATGAAGTCATGTGACCTGTGAACCAATCAGCAGCCTGAAGGTGAAGCTCTGATCCAGGCTCAACAGCTGATCAGCATTCAGTCAGCTCTGATTAATCAATGAATCCATCATCAACGGAGCTCTGACGCTAGGAGTCACCATGGCAACGGGTAAACAAAGAGCAGCTCTGACATCCACATCGATCTGTTTAAGTCCCTCATCATCATCATCATTATTATTCTGATTAACTATTTCCTCTCACCTGAATGCAGACGACACTCACCTGTACCTCTCGTTTAAACCTGTGATTTGGATAAATGTTGTTTCGCATTTTTCTAAACACCGCGTCTCTGTGGCTTTTAAACCCCAAAACACACTGCGCCAAAAACTGGTCCACCCCAAGGATCGGGTCCCCGACACAAACAGAGTAACAGAGTGTACGCTGGTAAGATTGGCAGGATTTATACAGCGGGGAACCAAACAGCCTCTGGCTACAACACAGCAGAGCCACCTCGTCAGGCCAGGACTCTGCAGTCTGTTCACACCTACAGGCCAGTGGACACTCTTTCAGTGATGAGGATGTCCACATGTAAGGATTTGTGTCTGAAGTGATTCATATCAGCAAATCTGCCATGTTGCAAATATCATTGATGTTTATGATAAATAAGTGTGGCCCTAACACTGAGCCCTGTGGTACACCACACACAATAGATCATCTATGCTCTGTCTCTCCATCCTGTTACCACCCCTTAGCCCACATCCTTCCACTTATTATGTAAAAATATTTCATGGTTATTCGTGTCATTGTTTCAGATCCAGAAATCCCAACCTGTGAATTTCTTTTCGTTCATGGGACTTTGTTCTGTGAGATGTGCTGGCACAGAGTGTTAGACCAGCTTGTTCTGAGTCGGCACCGATGGTCAGCCTGACGTTTATCAGTAAATCTGCTTGTACAGGTAAACATGTTTCTGTATAGCTGTATATCTCAGATTCTGTAAAGTTATTTATTTCATATTCTGTATAGTTTTTCATATTTATATCCTGTTCATATCCGTACATAGCTTGTACTCACTACAGCCTGTACATACTTATAGTTATAGAATATTCACAACATACTTCATACCGTGTACATTATAACATACCATAATAGACCCATTTCTGTAATATACTCACATATCTATTATTGCTAATATATATTGTAATATATCTATATCACTAAAGCACTTCTGGATGGATGCAAACTGCATTTCGTTGCCCTGTACCTGTGCATGTGCAATGACAATAAAGTTGAATTCTATTCTATTCTATTCTATTCTATGGAAACATTAATATTGTCATTTCGTCAGGACGTTCACTCGTGTAACCGTTTTCATGTGATCAGTCAGTTTGTTTCGTTCTCACAGATGAACGTTATCAATATTTATTGCATCATCTCTTACAGTAAGATCATTGTTGTTATCTGTGGATGTCACAGTGCAGGGGTTTTCACCGTTAACAAAGAAAAAACGAACCTCAGTCTGAGTGTGCGTTGTCATCAAGTCTGTGACATCACTTCCTGTTTGTCCCGCCATGGTTGTGATGGTGGTTAAGATGCGAGGAAGATCCTCAGCTGTGACGACGCTCAGCTCAAAGTGATGTTTGTCATCGTTGAACCAGCCGGGTATCCTCACCCTGCAGCCGTATCGTCCAGCGTCTCCCTCTGTCAGGCTCTTTATGGTCAGAGAGACGTCTCCGTCCTCCAGTCGGCCCAGCAGCTCATACCTGCTGGAAGCTCTGGTTAACACTCTGAGTCCATCTGTGGAGATCAGCGGATTGGAGCAGCCTCTGGCTGGTATTTCTCCTCGCTGCCAGCAAACGTTCATAGATCTGTGATATTTCCTGTCATATTTACAGGGCAGAGTGACGTCCTGACCTGGTTGACCTTTGACCCTGCTGCTGTCACATTCACAGACTGAAAACACAGAAACAGGAAGTTAAAGACAGTTTGATTTAAGAAGAGTTTCCAGCAGAAACATTCCTGATGTGAACGAGCAGAGTACGGGGGTGCCTACTGGGGTCAGCGGGGGAGCTGGCCCCAGGGAGGGGTCACTTGCCCCTCCCTTCCTTCCCTCCCCATCTCCAGCTGCCTCCCTCTTCCCGCTCCACCACAACCACCCACACATGCAGGGCCTTGGAGTAGGGGTATGTCACCAGGGTGCAGAGGAGCCCCCCCCCGTCCCCTTCTGGCTGCCTCTGCCTCAATTTTATCCCACAACTTAGACATTCACATTACTCACACTCTCATTACACATACATATAGGATCTTGGGGGTGGGCACGATACACGGAATCCAAAGTACCATCAGGGTGTACACCTCACCCCTGGCGTCGTTGCCCACCTCTCAATGTTAAATACACGTAGACATTGAGGGCTAGCAGGAGGGACCATGCGCTTACCTGCTGCTCTCTGGCAGGTAGCTCCATGCCCTCCTGGGTTTTAAATGCACCTTAGAACACACATGCATCAACACTACAATGAGCGGGTGGAGGGAGGTTTGGAGTCTTCTCTCACCCCCGTTCTCTGCGGCCTGCTGGAGCGGGGGGGCTAGGAGGAGGAGTTGGCCATCCGACTGCGGTCTGGAGTGTGGGGCCTCCCTGCTGCTGCGGAGTCGGGGCGGTCTGCCTCCCCCCACCGCAGGGAAAAGGGTAACACCACCTGGGTCTGGGTGCAGTTCCCCCCTCCAGAGGCAAGGGTACCTAGACCCGGTTTGTAGAGTACACTTGGGGAGTGTGATCGTGTGTACAGCGTCTCTTTATGTCTGTCTCCACGTTGGTTGAGTGTGGAGTAAGTGCATATGAGAGCATGAGGGTGGGAATGGATGTTTGTATATGTGTGTGCCTGTATGTCTGTGTCTATATGTCAGGTTGGGTATCAGACGCCACCTCTCTGGGGACATCTCAGGCCCTCCAAGGTTTGGAGGCCTATCTCCCCCCACCACCACTTCCCCTGCCAGTGGCGGACTCCCTCAGACATCGGTGCGTTGGTGGTTCTTTGTGTCCGGGGGTGGGCGTCCAGGTACACACCGGCTCACTCCTTGGCGGCCGCTTATCGGGGCCTGGAGCCTGGGGCTCGCTCGGGCCACTTCGGAGGTGGGGTGCCCCCAGCCTCTCGGCCTGGGGCTCGGTCACTCAGGCACGGCTGTCTGCCGGCGGAGCTCACGGGCGCGTCACTGAACCCCCCCTGGCTTCTGCTCCGCGGCTGCTGAGTGAGCCCTCATCTGGGACTCTCCTCAGCTCTTTCTGGGACAGTGGCGCGGCTGCCCCTCTGTTGGTCTTCCTTGGTCTCTTGTGTTCTGGGGGCCTCTGGATGTCTGGAGTTTTGATCTCCTCCATACCTGCTTCATGCCCTGGAGGACGGGGCTGTGGCCCCCCCACACCCTCTAGCAGATCATTACATGAAGGAACCTTTTAAAAAAACAAGCGCGTCCATGCTCACAGGTGTACACACGGGTGATCACACCCACAAACTACACCCTTTTTGGCTCCTACCTCAAAGCACACTGTGTGCTGTTGATCTTATGTGCTGCACAATAATGTTTAATATTTAGTATTTACTGTCATATTCCCATATATCATTGTGATGTTGTTTATTCTATTACTCTTGTTCTCTTCTGCTTGTTTTCTTTTTTCTTTCTCAGCAGGTGATCCAGGTGATTGATATATGCATTTTTTTTTCTTTTTTTTTTCTGCCCGTTCTGTTGGTTTTTGTCTTTTGCCCTTCTCCCCCGTCCCTCTTCTCAGCTGTTTCTCTTTCCCTCTTTCTTTCTCCCCTTCTTTCCCCCAGTCAAGTCTGTCCCGTATTCAGTAAGTGAAAATAAAATAAACAATAAAAGGTGAATCAAATGGACCATTATGGCAAGGCTGGGATGGTCAATTTGGTAAAGTAAATCCGTTGGGCATCTTTCTTTGTCTTTAGACAACAATTCTGATGCAAAAGAGCCAAACGGGACAGGCGCAAAAAAAAAAAAAAAAAAGAACGAGCAGAGTACCTGAGCGCAGGAGCAGGAGCAGCACCACGGCCTCCATCGCTGCATCAGTCCAATGGTTGGTGTTCAGTTCAAGCTGAATATCAAATAAACCAAGAAGACTTTCAAGCTGCTGCTGCTTCTTCTTCTTCTCTGACTTTCTGATAATCTGTGTTATTTATATTTTTGTGGTTTTGCAAGGCCAGCTTGTGACTTCCTGTTAACGGCAGCTCGTTGTGTAACTTCTCATCTCACTAAACCACATCGGCATGCTAACCCCCCGTCCTGGGGGCGCTAGGTGAGTATTTTGGTTTCAAAAGCCCATCTCTCTGTTTGTGTGTCTCTCAGCTGCAGCAGTAGGTGAGTTGTTGTGCGCTGTTTCATATTTCACAGTCGGTGTAAAAGCTGAGCTCGGCCCTCCCACAGAGACGTTACCAGCACCGATCCATGATCTAAAAGGTGTTTTGTCTCACTCCCATTTCTTCTTGTTGCATGTTGAAGCGCTACTTGGAACCTTTTTACGATCCAACCATGGAAAATAGGATTTTCTGACATTTTTCAACTGGTCTTAAACTTTTGATGGGGACTGGACCAGCAGCTGCTGGGAGATGTTGACTGGCTACAGATGGATGGGGGTCTCTGTGGGGCCATTCAGAGACCCCGTCCTCACTCGCTACTAGGCTCGGGGTCAAAGTTCAGTCCGGTGTTCTGGGAATCCATCCTACCTCACAAACCATCCTACCCGTTGTTTCCGTGCATACGCTGTGCATGTGCACAACACAAATTTACTTCATTTTTCTTTAACCTGTTGTGAATATCGGGGCGACCGTGGCTCAGGGGGTTGGGAAGTGCATCTGTAACCAGAAGGTTGCCGGTTCGATCCCCGGGCTCTCTATCGTCGCCTCTGTCAGTTTGCCCCAGGGCAGCTGTGGCTACAACTGTAGCTGCCTCCACCAGTGAGTGAATGAATAGTGTAAAGCGCTTTGGGTGCCTTGAAAAGCGCTGTACAAATGCAATCCATTAATATTTGTTATGGTTAAGCATAGGTAGAGTTGGATGTCTCTCTCTTGGCTCTCGGTGAAGGCGGTCGCACTTTTTCTCCTCTCCTCCTCTCCCTTATCGTCCCTGCTTAGCCTCTTGTGTCCTTGTCTTGTCTCGTGTGCATTACTTTCCCTGGAACAGTCTCTCACTGTCGTTCTCTAAAACCTAAAAGAGAATTATGGATTTGATCAACTGGTCTCTGAATGCTATTGACACCCTCTTCTCAACGAGAAGTCTGGGCTCGGGAGAACCTGAGTGCCCTGGAGGGACTTTCCCTGCCGGATACACGATGGATGGGTGGCAGACCTGGAGGATCTTGTGCCTGGCGGGACTGTCTATCGAGGCCGCTGAAGACATCTACCTATTCGGAACCATGATAACAGGGTTCTTGCTGATCGGAGCTGGCTTGGCCCTGACTTATCGGAGAATTAAGAAAGCGGAACCAGCTGTTCAAACCCCCCAAGGCTGCCCGCTGGGATTGAAGCGACGGGACGAGGCGCGACCTCTCACACCGAACGCAGCATGGTTAACACCTTGGAGACACTTACAGCTGCCGTGAAGACTCAAACTAACACCATTGAGCGTATGATGGGATACATCAGAGAGGGGCCTGCTCACAATGACACCCTTGAGCGAAAGTTGGATCACATCGCAGAACGGCTCACTGCAGCTGTGAGGTCTCAGAATCAAAAGAATGACACCACAGACCAGAAGTTTGATACCATCATGGGGAGGCTCGCGGCTCTCCAACGGGAGATTGAGAGACCACGGCACCAGCTGCTCAGGCCCAAGGCTGGAGCCGACCAAAACAACTCCCTGATAACGACTGTGTGATGACTATTCTTCCCATCCCATGCAAGGCCACCTGGGTTGGCTGGCAGACTGTTTACTTAGCCTGATAGAGGGAAGGACACTGTCTCAGCTGGACTCTGGACACGCACACACATACACTTACACTGATAAGCACGCACTCATCCCCCTCCCTTTCCAAACGCCTTTGATGCTTGTTTCCTGCGGGGGAAGACGGCGGGTCTGCTTGCCGCGCTGAAATGGTAGCGCTGTGTAGGACGACTGCTGTGTTCCTTCGGATTACCCCCCACCCCCCTATCCACCCCTGTGGCTAGTCACGTGCTCTAATGTTGTGATGTGGACATTACTGTGCTCTCTGTGCAGAGGAGTTTTTTTTGTTTCCTGTTCTCATGCTGTCCTCCCATAGGTGCCCAGCGTGAGAAGAGGTCTCTTTTTTTCCTCTTGTACTTTTTCCCATTGTTGTGTAATTTTTCAGTGTTTTCTCTGCAACGCTGCCGATCTCCGACTGTATTCCCATGTGATGTCTTTGTTGTGTGTGTAAGTCGGGGGGGGTCCTATTCCTCTGCGGGGCAACCTGCATATGGCCAATAAAGCATTCAATCAATCAATCAATCAATCAATCAATCAATCAATCGAGACCACTTTTCTTGGTCTCGGTCTTGCTTTGTCACATCGACATAGTGTTCGGGCGATTTGGAGTCAACCATCGGCGGAGCGGGGAGGTGGATTACTGGGCTTAAGCCCGGGTCATTTTTTCAGAAGCCTGGAGTCTTTTGGAGTGTAGTGCAGCGAGGCAGAGGAGAGCTGAAGTTTGACCAGGTACCAAAGCAAATCATTGGTACTGTACAAATAATGTAAATATGACGGTGTATCACAAAAGATATCAAACTGATCACTTGACCCATGTTACGTTACTCGCTCTTCAAGTGAATCAACAAAAGGTGAAATGAAAAGTCGAACAACAACAATGCTGTTTCTTTAGAGAGTCTTAGCTTACATGTGTGTTTCATATTTTCAGTTGTTTCCCTCCATGGCTAAACAAACTCTCTAAACCGGTTTCAGTTATGCACTGATGAACACAACAAAGGACATAAGGAGCTTCTTTCAAAGAAAAAACTCAGGTAGATGTTATTTTATATATTATGCTTTGGATGTTGTTCAGTATATTTCTATGCAAAACAAGAGGGATTTCAATACACAGCAGTATATTCACAGTTTAAACCAGATATTTACACTTTAGGGAGAAAACATTAAAAAAAAATTTTTTTTTACTGTTAAACATCAATTTTGAGTAAACTTGTTTTGTTGTAGATAAATAAATTTGTCTGTGAAGGTTCTGTCATCCAGGTCATCGTAGTCTAAGGAGCTTGGAAAGAAAAGCGTCTGGACTTCTTTAAGTTGCTTGAAGACGTTTCACCTCTCATCCGAGAAGCTTCTTCAGTTCACTGGTGGAGAGTCCCAGATTTAAACTCAGTGGGAGTTTCCCCCCACAGAGGGACAAAAGGACCCCTGATGATCCTCTAATCACATGAGCCAAGGTGTGAAACTGGGTGTGGGTCCCAATCAGCCAGAGTTTCGGGTGAGCTCATTGTGGAACCTGGCCCCACCTTATCATGTGATGTCCTGAGGTCAGATGGCCCAGGATGTGAGTGGGCGTTAAGGCGTCTGGGAAGGGAACTCAAAACTGGATTATAGATGGCAGACAGTTGGTGTCGTAAACCACCGCCTCTGTTCAAAGATGGTCGCTCACAGTGGACATAGATGCTTCTTTCACTCCTCTTTCAAACCATCTGTCCTCTCTGTCCAAAAATGCTCGAAAGAGTGACCTTTGACCTTTAGATGCAGATGGACAGCTGAGTCTTGTCCTGTGGAGGTGGCTCTTCTGTGTTGTGCCATGCGCTTGTGAAGTGGCTGTTTGGTCTCTCCAATGTAGAGGTCTGGGCATTCCTCGCTGCACTGTACAGCATACACCACATTGTTAAGTTTGTGTTTTGGTGTTTTGTCTTTCAGGTGAACCAGTTTCTGTCTGAGCGTGTTGCTGGGTCTGAAATGCACTGGGATGTCGTGCTTGGAGAAAACTCTCCTGAGTTTTTCTGATACACCGGCTACATAGGGGATGACAATGTTGTTGCGTCTGTCCTTCTTATCCTCCCTCGCTGGTGTCTGGTCTTCTTTTCTGTGCCTCTTTGCTGACTTTATAAAAGCCCATTTAGGATAGCCGCACGTTTTGAGTGCTTCCTTTACATGTGTGTGTTCCTTCTTTTTTCCTTCAGGCTTAGAGGGAACATGTTCTGCCCGGTGGTGTAGGGTCCTAATTACTCCAAGTTTGTGTTCCAGAGGGTGATGGGAGTCAAAGAGGAGGTACTGGTCCGTGTGTGTGGGCTTCCGGTAAACTTCGATGTTGAGGTTGCCGTTCTCTTCAGTGTGCACAGCGCAGTCCAGGAAAGGCAAACAGTTGTCCTTTGTGTCTTCTCTGGTGAACTTGATGTTTTTATCCACAGCGTTAATGTGCGCAGTGAAGGATTCCACTTCTTGTGTCTTGATTTTGACCCAGGTGTCGTCCACATATCTGTACCAGTGGCTGGGGACTCTTCCTTTGAAAGAGCCAAGAGCCTTCCTTTCCACTTCCTCCATGTAAAGGTTGGCTACAATAGGTGACACGGGGGAGCCCACAGCACAGCCATGTTTTTGTCTGTAGAAGCCTTCGTTGTATTTGAAATATGTAGTGGTGAGGCAGAGGTCTAACAGTGTGCAGATCTGATCGAGTGTGAAGTTGGTCCTTTCTTCCAAGGAGCTGTCTTCTTGTAGTCGTTTGCTGACAGTCTCCACAGCCTCCGTGGTGGGTATGCACGTGAAGAGAGAGACTACATCAAAGGACACCATGGTTTCATCTGGATCCATAATGACATCTCTCACCTTCTCAACAAAATCCAAAGTGTTCTGGACGTGGTGTTCAGAGCTGCCCACCAGCAGGATCGAAGCCAGAAACTTGGAGATGTTATAGGTGACCGAGTTGATCGTGCAGACAATCGGTCTTAAAGGTGCACCCTGTTTATGCATTTTCGGTAAACCATACAGACTCAGAATTTCAGGACGTTTCACGGATCACATTAACTCGGTGGACCGACTCATCAAATTCACCAGGGAGGATATGAAAAGTGGCAGGTTAGCCTTCTTAGACTGTGAGATTTCCATCAGGAATGGGGGACATCTAAAAGCTGACGTGTACCGTAAACCTACACATACGGATCAGTATCTAAGGTTTGACTCTCATCATCCACCGGAGCACAAACTGGGCGTCATCAGGACGCAACACAGAGCGAACACCATCCCCACTGACACAGCAGCCAGGGAGGCAGAAGAACATCAAGAAGGCCCTGAGTAAATGTGGTTATCCCAGCTGGACTTTAGTCAAAGCTGGGAAGGCGCCAAAAGAAAGCTCCAGCCGATCCAGGAGAGAAGGACAACCGCTGCCTAAGAGAAAACCTGTAGTGATCCCATATGTGTCAGGAGTATCAGAGCAGTTGAGACGCATTTTTTCTAAACACCGCGTCTCTGTGGCTTTTAAACCACAAAACAGGCTGCGCCAAAAATTGGTCCACCCCAAGGATCGGGTCCCCGACACAAACAGAGTAACATAGTGTACGCTGTTAAGTGCAGGAGGATTGCCAGGATTTATACATCGGGGAAACTAAACAACCTCTGGCTACAACACAGCAGAGCCACCTCGTCAGGCCACGACTCTGCAGTCTATGCACACCTACAGGCCAGTGGACACTCTTTCAATGATGAGGATGTAACATCCTGGACAGGGAGGAACGCTGGTTTGAGGGCGGAGTCAAGGAGGCCATTTACGTGAAAAGGGAAAGACCATCTATGAATCAAGGAGGGGCCTAAGGGTACATCTGCCATCTTACAATGCTGTGATTGCAGCCATTCCCCAACTCTCTGTGAATTGGACTCATGGCCATTGATCAGTGGTCTTTGATCAGTAGGTTTTGGTCAGTGGTTGTTGATCAATAGTCATGAGAATTTGCATAATTACGATTAAGGAACTGACCTCCCAGCCCATTGTTGCTTCAGTGGGCTGGTTTCAGTCATTATGCAGATGTCCTGTTTATAAGATTGAAACCTGCAGTCAGCTGAGACTGAAGACGTCACCTGATGATGACGAAACGTTTCTCCCACAAAACGCTACGTCCAGATGAACAGAACCAACAGGGGACTAACACACAGATGACAGCTTACAGTCCTGCGTGAAGATGAAAGTGACTTCGTACAGCCCCGATTTGCAGACGCTGTGCGCAGAGGTTCGGGAGCAGAAGTCCCGTTGTAAACATATCATGGCAGACCCGACGATGTTTGCATGAAACTTTACAGCTTCTCTTTATTGACCACTTTACACACACGGTTGCTGTGCGCACACAGCTGGCTGTAGCTTTGCAGCTCACAGACCAACACAACAGCATATATGGCACAGACGTTTAGGCGGCGAGGCGTGATTGCGGGTGCTGCTCTGGTGCATCCGCCTCCCCTGCAGTGGCGCTGCAGACCACGCCCCGCCACACACATTAACCAGGTAAATACATATTTAGGCAGAATTTTGCAAGTATCTATTTTTCATTTTTTAGCAGCATAGTGCTTTTTTTCAGTTATTTTTAAAAGTTAGGCTCCAAAAGCCCAAAGGAGATATAACAGTTTTTGTTTGCTGGATCATTTTAGTTCAGCTTTCTTTTTGTTATATTTCTTTAAGAGTTCAAAATGTGTTAATTACATAAATAAAATGTAATTTTCTCTGTAGCACTTCATGGATTTCATAAGCAACACACTTTAGACTTCCATCAAGTTTTAATAACACTACAGTTTTTCCTTAGGCTGGTCACACTTCCTGTATGTCTAAAGTTTCAAAATAAAATGTCTCAGAGCTGTTAAACGTGGGAACATTTACTCTGTGTCCATTTGTGCAACATCCCTAAAGTTAGAAATATCCTGTCTCAGAGTGACGCTGAAAAACTAGTTCATGCATTTATTACTTCCAGGCTGGACGACTATAATTCATTATTATCAGGAAGTCCTAAAAACTCCCTGAAAAGCCAAAATGCTGCAGCAAGAGTCCTGACAGGGACTAGAAAGAGAGCAGATTTCTCCTGTATTGGCTTCCTGTTAAATCCAGAATTCAAAATCCTGCTCCTCACATACAAGGTCTTAAATAATCAGGCCCCATCTTATCTTAATGACCTTGTAGTACCATATCACCCTGTTAGAGCACTTCGCTCTCGCTCTGCAGGCCTACTTGTTGTTCCTAGAGTATTTAAAAGTAGAATGGGAGGCAGAGCCTTCAGTTTTCAGGCCCCTCTTCTGTGGAACCAGCTTCCAGTTTGGATTCAGGAGACAGACACTATCTCTACTTTCAAGATTAGGCTTCAAACTTTCCTTTTTGCTAAAGCATATAGTTAGGGCTGGACCAGGTGACCCTGAATCCTCCCTTAGTTATGCTGCAATAGACGTAGGCTGCCGGGGATTCCCATGATGCATTGAGTTTTTCCTTTCCAGTCACCTTTCTCACTCACTATGTGTTAACAGACCTCTCTGCATTGAATCATATCTGTTATTAACCTCTGTCTCTCTTCCACAGCATGTCTTTATCCTGTCTTCCTTCTCTCACCCCAACCAATCACAGCAGATGGCCCCGCCCCTCCTTGAGCCTGGTTCTGCCGGAGGTTTCTTCCTGTTAAAAGGGAGTTTTTCCTTCCCACTGTCGCCAAAGTGCTTGCTCATAGGGGGTCATATGATTGTTGGGTTTTTCTCTGTATCTATGAAGCGCCTTGAGGCGACTTTTGTTGTGATTTGGCGCTATATAAATAAAATTGAATTGTGTTGATCGGTCATCCAGGAAACAGTCCTTCAGACCAATGTCCAATCAGAGCCCTGAAGCTGCAGCTCACCTTGTTGAGTAGCTTTTATGATCGTGTTCATAATGACAGGTCAACATGAGGCGCCATCATGTGGTACAAACGATTTATTAGGGGACGCCGGCTGACTTGACAGAGGAGCTTATTAACATGAGCAGAAACATCTGGAAGGCTTCACAGAGGCCTGTTTACAAACAAACAGCTGTTACAGTAAACAACAACAACAGCTGAGTCTGATCACAGCTGCAGCTGCCAGGTAAACTTCCTGTTTCAGGTGTGCTCGGCTTCAGTCTGTGTGGGGGCGTGGCTTCGCTGCTTGAGTGAAGCCTTTGGCAGAGACATCCTGTGTGACCCTGTGTGTGACAGCCAATCAGAGCCAGAGGCGTGTCTTCATGTTGAGGCTTTAATGAGTTTTTAAATAAAACAGAAAAACAGCAGAAATCATAGAAAAATAAAAAAGGCAACTTTTACCCACAATGCACTGCAGGAGGTCTTTACACTTTATATCTACAGGTTACTCCTCAGGCTGAAGGCTCGTCTCCTCCTCCTGCTGCTCCTGCTGTTTCTCCTCCCCCTCCCCCCCTGCTGCTGTTAACCCCTCCTCCTCTCCTGTGGAGGTGGGGGAGGTGTTCTCCCCATCGTAGATGATGTCCTCGGGGTTTGGAGCAGGAGGACAGAACTCCTCCTCGGGGAGAATCTTCAGGAAAATCGACTCAGCCTGAAAACAAAGAATCACACGCAAACATTACAGGAAGCGCCTGCAGTTCCTCTAACGTTCCAGCGGGGGCAGCACCGAGTCAATCCCACAGACTCCCATGTTAAAATGAACATGCTTACAGCCTGATACACAGCTAACCCTGTATTTATATATGCGTCTCTGGAAGCTAGCTAGCTGATAATCTAGCAAGCAGGCGTGTGTGCGTGTTTGCCCCTCCCCCGACACACAGCTGCGTGAACAAAGAGAAACTTTTATTCATCAAACACGACCTGAAGGAGGACCACGGCCTGAAAGGTACATCTCACCTGTTTGATGGCGTGTTCGTGTCCCAGAGCGCCATCTGGGCCGGAGCACACGTACACGTTAGACGGGAGGTCGTGACCTTCAGGCTCCACCCCGGAACCGTCGGCCATGTTGAAGTACAGACACCAAAGGACAGCTGGACGGTTTTCTGCAGACGGACATAATTAGATGAAAAAGTTCAGATCATAGAAGAAAAAAACGCCGCCACAGCACGTTTCACTAATGTGTCACAGCAGAAGAACACGAGTCGGGATGTTTTCAAAGGAAATGAAATGTTATAATGTAGACCAGGGGTGGGCAGCTCCACGCCTCGAGGGCCTGCAGGCTTTAGATCGCACCCTGGGTCAACACACCTGAATCACATGGTTAGTTCATTACCAGGCCTCTGGAGAACTTCAAGAAATGCTGAGGAGTCATTTAGCCCCTTAAATCAGCTGTGATGGATCATGGACACATCTAAACCCTGCAGGACACCGGCCCTCGAGGCCTGCAGTCGCCCACCCCTGATGTAGACAGTACACCATCCGATCCTGGACCAGCAACTCTAATTTAATGTGTTCATGCCTCTAACGTTGGTCCAGTGTCAGAGACGGCGTGATGAGGCTTTACAATAAATCAAAACTTAATCGAATAAAAGATGTAAATGAAGCAGGAAGTTTAACAGGAACATGACGGAGGTGCTTCCCTCCACCTCCCTCATCAGCTGTGATGAATCTCTCTGTACCTGCATCCATCCATCCTCACTGCTACTGTGTTCTGCTTATAATTAAAACCACAGAAGAAGAAGGTGATGAATGAATTGAAGAGAAGAACAAGAAGAAGAGGAGGAGGTCAGGGAGGAGACAAAGTTATCAGGACACAAAGACTCACTGAGCGTTCACATCTGTGCAGTATCAGGTCACATGACTGCAGTGATGAAAGGGTTAACGGTCGCTCTGCACCGACCAGGAGAATTCAGCTTTTACTCATAATATGTCTGAAAACGTGACGTCAATCTGGACCAAACTCCATTCAAAAATCGGCGAATTTTACCCAAACAGCAGAAAACAGCAGTGAGAAACACTACAAACACTACAAACACCACAAACACCAAAAGCGTGCTGTTTGGGGTTTTTAGAAGTTCGGATTTTCAAAGTAAAGCGTAACTTTTCTGTCCTCGTGGTATTTAAACAGATTTTCTGTGACGTTCAAAGATCTGAAACTGTATTAAAATAAATAGTTGAGTGTTTTTATTGTAACCAGAGTTACAATAAAGTCTGACTCGTTTTACTGGGAACCAACCAGCAGCCTCTGAGTGCAGCTGACTGGTCTGAGTTCACCCAGGCTCTGTGTGTGTGTGTGTGTGTGTGTGTTACCTTGGTCTTGACACTCTGCCGTGCAGAACATCCTGGTTACCACTGGTGACAGGTCTTCGTAGGCGGAGCCAACCGACTGACAGGTGAGGTGGACCAGATCTAAACAGACAGAAAAAACATGGGTTAAAGTCTTCTGAGTCACGTGACCCCCACTGAAAGTACTCGAGTAAAAGCTCCTTTTAACAAGGATACAACAAAGTCAGACATCATCAGAGAGACCGTGAAACACTGAAGGATCGCTGACAGAAACCTGACACCTGGGGACAGGTGTGACCCTCAGGTGTGACCCTCAGGTGTGTGTCTGTCAGGTGAAACTGAGATCAGGATGCTCGTGCAGACAGAGGTGTCGTTTGTTTCTGTGTCTTGAAGCAGGTTTATTCTGACCTTCAGTCTAAGAGCTCATTATCACCGCGGTAACCGAATCTGCTCACAGGTGATTGGTTGTTTCACTGGGGCCTCACAGATCGTTTCTCTGGCTCCTCGGGGAAAATAAACACGGAGGCGACGGCGTCTTTAGATCGATGGTGTTTTGTTTTAAAGCGTTCAAGCCCACTGACTCAGTAACCAATCACAGTGCAGCATCAGCACAAGAAGAAGAAGAAGAAGCTTTGACAGGCGGAACACACACACACACACACACACACACACACACACACACACACACACACACACACACAGTCTCTCACACACACACACAGTCACACACACACACACACTCCTGCTGTGTGTGTCTGTGCTGATGGTCATTAATCAGTGTTTCTGTGCAGGATTCAGCCGTTTCTCTTCAAGGACGCTGAAGGACGTCAGCATCATCATCCTCACTCTTCATGCCGAAGCAGGAAGCAGAGCGTCTCCTCCTCGCTCTGAGGCGGCCGTCTGAGCGCAGCAGGAGTCGCTCCTCTATCTTCTGCTCTCTGGGAGCTGCAGCTGTTTCCTGTTCCTGGGACGGGAGGGCCGCTGTGGTCGGCCGCTGCTGGGCCTTGTCTGCTTCAGCTGACCCGGCTCCTAACGAGGGGTTACGTGACTTCCTGTTTCCTCCCAATCAGCTCAAAGCAATCGGTCCACTGTCCTTTGCCCTCAGTAAGGGTTCCTCTATAAACTCAGAGAAACGCTGCTTCCTGCTTCCTCTGAAGCTCAGTTTGAGCTGCAGCAGGGCTACATGCTCCCACCTGCTGCGATTGGCTGATTGACCTTCATCGGTCCAGCACAGCTGCACCTGAGAATCAGCCTAACCTCTGTTAAAACTGAACCCAGATCAGTTTCTGAGCACTGAGCCTGGTCTCTGCATCCAGCTGTGAGCATCACAGTCACAGCTTCACAGAGTGCATTCTGGGTAAAGTGTCAGGGTTTAACATAATAATCCATGTTGGTACAGGCGGAGTCAGAGGAAGACGACCTGCTGACGCGAGGCTGAGGACGACCCGAGAGTTTGTGTTTTATGTTCTGGGAGTTACACAAACAGGAAGCTGCGACCAGGGCGGCACGCTGAGGACGCGACGATGTAGCGAGCCGCCTCAGGTTGGTAAACGACGATAACCTGAAACATCAGAACGTTTTACAGCAGATCTCCTCACACTGACACACAACAGGTGAACTCACAGGTCCCAGGTATGCAGGTCATGGTGGACGGGCTCAGCTCCACCATGTTCACCGCCGGGCGTCCGTCTGTCGGAGGAACCGTGACCAGAGACACCTGCAGAGAGCAGAGGGCGGGTCTGAGCGCGTGCAGAGAGGGTCAGACAATAATCAGCGTTCCTCCAGCAGCGCATCAGTGATTACATCACTCTACAGGCTGACGATGTCATCTGAACGCTGCACAGACTCCACCCCCTGTGAGCGTGGAGGTGACACCAGGTGCTGCTTCGCTTTGATGTTTGTTCAGTGCTGATCAGACGAACCTGCTGCTCCGAGTCGCCGGGCAGGACGGAGGCGTCGGTGATCAGGACGGCTCTGCTCAGCAACCTGCACGCACACAGAGACACACACACACAGACACAGACCCCGCACACACAGAGACACACACACACAGAGACACACACACGCACGCACACAGAGACACACACACACAGACACACACACACACGCACACAGAGACACACCACACAGAGACACACCACACCACGCACACACAGAGGACACACAACACCAGACACACACAACAGCACGCACACACAGAGACACACACACACAGACACACACACACACGCACGCACACACAGAGACACACACACACAGACACACACACACGCACGCACACAGAGACACACACACACAGACACACACACACGCACGCACACAGAGAGACACACACACACAGACACACACACACACGCACGCACACACAGAGACACACACACAGAGACACACACGCACGCACACACAGAGACACACACACACAGATACACGCACGCACACACAGAGACACACACACACAGACACACACACACGCACGCACACACAGAGACACACACACACAGACACACACACACGCACGCACACAGAGACACACACACACAGACACACACACGCATACACAGAGACACACACACGCACGCACACAGAGACACACACGCACGCACACACACACATGCACGCACACACACACATGCACACACACATGCACACACAGAGACACACACACGCACGCACACACGCATGCACACACAGAGACACACACGCACGCACACACACAGAGACACACACACACAGAGACACACACACACACAGAGACACACACAGACACACACGCACACACAGACACACACACACGCACACACACACGCACGCACACAGAGACACACAGACACACACACACGCACACACACAGAGACACACACACACGCACGCACACAGAGACACACACACACGCACGCACACACACAGACACACACACACACACACACGCACACAGAGACACACACACACACGCACACACAGACACACACACACGCACGCACACAGAGACACACACACACGCACGCACACACACAGACACACACACACACACACGCACACACACAGAGACACACACACACGCACGCACACAGACAC
Organism: Simochromis diagramma; assembly: GCF_900408965.1. NCBI lineage: Eukaryota > Metazoa > Chordata > Actinopteri > Cichliformes > Cichlidae > Simochromis > Simochromis diagramma. The sequence goes on from NW_024386807.1 coordinate 421,906, forward strand.
ACACACACACACACGCACGCACACAGAGACACACACACACACACACACGCACACAGAGACACACACAGACACATTTAGATACATTAGATCTCATCAACAATCAGAAATCAGTGATTGGTTGATACTGACCTGGTGGGCGTGGTCACCTGCCGGTCTGCCCCCACAAAGCCGTCCTCCACCACAAAGTGGCTGCAGCTGATTCGCTGTCCTCGGCTGTCAATCACCGCCTTACACCTGAAACAACAGCAGAGATGCCGCGACGTCACCGATCAGACCACCGAGCACCTGGTCCTGACGAGGGTCACATGACTTTATACACCAACCACTGGCTGACTTTAATCCTGACACTGACCTTTGAACTGAAACAGGAAGCAGGAAGTGAGTCGGTGTTAGATTAAACATGTTTACAGCATCATGTTTCGTGGGTTCATAACAGACCAGCTCAATGATGACGCTATGACATCATCACCTGACGCAGGAGCTGAACCGCTTACTAGATAAATAAGTATGAGCTGTAACCACCTCGGACTGTGAGTCTGAGGCAGCAGATAAATGTTGAACTGCTTTATGAAGTTTGAGACTTTAAGAACTCTGAGTCGTCCTCGAGACGCGCAGTGACCCGCTCAGCCCGCTTTATTAAAACACTGATGATAACCACAGTCATAATGAGCGCCGGGCTCAGGGCGACCATGATGGATCGACCTGCTCCACTCTGCAGCCTCTCAAGGCCGCCTCCACACAGCTCCACCCGATTACTGCGAATAATGATGCACACGGGCCTCATCCATAACCTGCACACACACATACACAGTCAGAGCGCCTTTTAGCTGCGTTAGCATTTTTACTCCACAGTCTCAGTAACGAACAACAACCAGACGGATCATCAGTCACAACGACCTGTTTCCAGCTGTAACTGAAACGTCTCTGACGTTTTCTCATCAACAAACTGATCAAACTGAAGCTCCCAGGAGGACACCATGAAACACCAGCTACACAGAACTCCATTAAGAATCTGTCTCATTTAAGGTTTTCAGCTAAACACAGTCGAGCGACTGACTGGTTACATTTGAACCAGTGCAGAATAAAAACGAGCTCCGTCATCACTGCAGGAAATGATGCGAACATCAGAACAAACAGTCCACCGACAATCTGTCTGATTTTAGCTTCATACAGTCGTCTGTGGTTCAGTACAAACACAGGAAACCAGCAGCTGACCCAGAGTAATCTGATTACTGCCGCCTGTGATTTATAACTTTAATTTACCAGGAGGGATGCTAACAGGCTAACAGGCCGTGTCTATGCGTGTGCGTGTGCGTGTGTGTGTGCGTGTGTGCATGTGTAACCTTCCATATACAAACCTGCCTGTCAATCAATCATTTAATCAGAAAACTGATGAGGCTGCAAACAATGATAGAGAGACACTGACAGAGAGAGAGAGAGAGGGAGGCGTGCAGAGAGGAGTCATCTATCAGAGAGGAGGGGGAGGAGGGAGAGGAGGAGGGGGAGGGGGAGGCAGCCGCGGGCTGATGAAGAGCCTCAGAGGTTAAATTATGATGTTCATTTCCTCTCCATAAATTGAATATTTTACTGATCATAAATTATCGTCCAATCACAGCTCAGCACAGGAAGGTTCCTCTCTCTCTCTCTCTCTCTCTCACACACACACACACACACACACACAGACAGAGTGGTTGCCGTGGCAGCCTGTGTGATCAGTGCTGTTTGTTCAGCCTTTAATTAAGTTAAAGGTTAAACACAAATGATAATAACTAAGCAGGAAGTGATTCACAGCAGCAGCCAATTAAAAGCTCCAGAAACGCTCGGGGGCGTGGCCAAACCAAACGAACACACCCTGCAGTTTAGCATGATGCACGTGTGTGTGTGTCTGTGTTACCATGGAGACAGTCAGAGGACAGGGATGTGGGGTTGATGTAAACACATATTTCCTCACCTCCATGTTTGATTTTCTAACTCTGGTTTTTCTCTCTGTCAACGTTAGATTTGAAAAACTGTGAAGTATAAGAAACAAACGTTTCTCCTGAAACATCCAATCACAAACATTTAATTTGAAATGCCACAGGAAGTGCTGTTTGTATGACCAGCATGACACGGCGCTGGTTAACGATGAGCGAGACTTTAAACAGAGCAGAGAACAGAGGGGAGGAAGCGAAGGCCAAACGCCAGCCCGACAGGAAGCTGAGTCTGAGACCTCTCACCTGTCAGTCACAGTCTACTCTACTGCGCTCTACTCAGAGGTTTGATTCTAGTGATGGAGTTGCTCTTGTGACCCATCCAGTGACATCACTCACAGTCTGATGACATCACACTGTCAGCTTGACTCACCTCACTCGGACCCCCAGCTGAGTAGGTACTAATAAAGTACCCAGTACCAGTACTATCAGCTATCTTAGGCAAAACACTTAAAACCAAGTCGAGCCAAGTACGTGCTGGCTGAGGTACTACAGAGAGCAGTACCAGTACTACAGAATTATACAGAGCACCGACAGTACTACAGTACTGCAGGTACGGCAGGTGTACCTGTTGGAGTCCTTGTCCACGATCAGGCAGCTGACCGAGTGTCTCAGGCAGTAGATCCCTCCAAACACAGCACTCATCCTGAAACACACAACAACAAAGCAGCCAATCAGCACGCAGGAGAACATGTGACCTGTCTGTGCACAAGTATGTGGACACCACACGCACTTCCTGACCTCCAGCGAGACTTTCAAAATAAAAGTTTTATTAAGGCAGTATTAAGGATTAAGGAGCAGGATGTCTGATGGTGTGGTTACCGTGGTGTCTCAGCCAATTGTCTGTCTGTATTACTGGCCCCTCCCCCTCCAGCACCGCCATAGATTAATAACATAATGAAATTACAGCTGCTCCATAAATCAGAGCAAAGGGCTCTCATTAAACACACACACTCCACTCAGCTGTAAGTGTGTGTGTGTGTGTGTGTGTGTGTGAGATTGTGTCGACCTTCTCACGCAGAGCTAACACACACACGTAACATCAATGTGTCATCATGTGTTAATCACAGCGTGTGTGTGTGTTCTCATTTATTTGATGGCGAGCCAAATCACACATACAGTGCTCTGTTTTCCTTTAATCAGGAATCTGTGTGTGTGAGTGTGTGTGTAGGTGTGATAACAGCATCTGTCACATGACCTTTGACCTTTGCTCTGAGCCCGCTCAGCATCTGAAAAAAACTGCTAATGAAGCTAAAATAATCACACAAGTAAAATCAGCTCATGAACCACCAAGCACTGGCTGCTGCCCCTCTGCAGGCTTCCAGAAGCTGTCCAATCAGAATGAAGTGGGCTAAAGCAGCTGCACAGAGGCCCAGCATCAGACAAAGAAAGATTATTATGACCCGTGAATCATGCAGAGCTCCTCCTGCAGAAGAATAAAGAACACAGCCGAGACTCAGGACGGATCCTCCACGGACACCTGACCGACGTACCTGGTTACCTGTAACCTGTTACTCACCGCGTTTGTCACTCTGGTGGCTTCATCACGTCCACGTCACACTCAATACATCAGAACTCGAACAGTTCTCGCAACAGGTGAGCTCTGGGCGACTCAGGGTGCAGAGTAGCCTGCTAGCTGAGCACAGTAGTACTCACTGACAGTAGTACTGTAATACTGGTTCTTACCTGCAGAAACACTGGGGAATCTCTCCAAGTCCGTACACAGGAAACAGAAAGGGAGTGTTGCCATAGCGACCCAGGCAGCGCAGGAAGTGGCGCGTGGAGGCGAGCCCCACCTCGGTGAGTGTGTCTTCTGTCACCATGGCAATGGAGTGAAGCAGGAAGTGCTGCAGGTTGTCGCCCAGATGCTGCTCGCGAAGGAACTCCAAAAATGGCCGACCATTGTAAGCTAGAGGATGGGGAGGAAGTGCATCATTACCCACAATCATCTGATGTTGGTGAGAGTGACCTTATGATGTCAGCAGGTGGACAGGTGAGGCATCTCACCTTGGTGCTCCTCCGTCTCCTCCACACAGGAAGTCAGGAAACGCATCAACTTCCTCTTTTCAACCACAGACAGCTGACGGCTTGCAAACACGTCTGCTCTACTACAGGGCACCTGACGGACAGGTGAGCGCAGACAGGTGAGCACAGACAGGTAAACACAGTAGGGCTGCCACGATTACGTCGACTATCAAAATCGTCAACGACTGATTTAATAGTCGACGCATCGTTTGAAGCTTTGTAAGATCACAAAAGACGCAGGAATAAGTAGCAGGATTTAAGAGTGTAATAACGGACTGAGACAGAAGATGGCAGCACTGCATGTACAAGGATGCCAGCTGTCGTTAAACCCCGAAGAAGAAGAAGAAGCTGTGTCCGGTATCGTAGCTGTTTCCAAATTCAGGAACCGCATCCTCCTGCGCCGCATTTGTAGGCCGATTACGTAGCAGCGACACGACGAAGACTGTCCGACAAATGCGGCCGACAAATTGGAAGGATGGGTCGGGTGTATCCTTCATGGCCCAACCTATCCCAGAATTCATAGTGGAGCCCTGCTCAGTTTCCAACAATGGCGGCAGCTAGTTAGTTTTAATATTACTCTTATTATTCTTTCTGGTCACAAAATAAACGTTTAACATATTTTCAGGCGAGAATGTAGCTGTGGAAACCTCAAATATCTGCTCAGTTTATCAAGACACCGCATACTTTCAAAAGCACTCCGACGTTTTCGGAGACTCTTGATCGTGGCTCAAGAGTTGGGAGCTCGCCTTGTAATCGGAAGGTTGCCAGTTCGAGCCCCGGCTTGGACAGTCTCGGTCGTTGTGTCCTTGGGCAAGACACTTCACCCGTTGCCTACTGGTGGTGGTCAGAGGGCCCGGTGGCGCCAGTGTCCGGCAGCCTCGCCTCTGTCAGTGCGCCCCAGGGTGGCTGTGGCTACAATGTAGCTTGCCATCACCAGTGTGTGAATGTGTGTGTGAATGGGTGGATGACTGGATATGTAAAGCGCTTTGGGGTCCTTAGGGACTAGTAAAGCGCTATATAAATACAGGCCATTTACCATTTACCATTTACCCACTAGCTCGATAGCTAGCCGGGGGCAAGGCTCACTAGAGCCGTGAGAGCACCGGACTCCCGGCAAATCGTTTTCAAACCCACCGCCGTCTTTCGCTACTCAGGTTAAACATGATATATGAGTCACTTAGATAACTTAAAAATGTTATTGTTTGGCTTTTTTCAGTATTTTATTTGTTCCTGAGTAAATCGGTTTGGCTGAGATTAAAGTTATAGTTTTTACACAGCTGAATAAACCTCAAGCAGACAGCTGATCATCAGAAGTGTGAGATGCTCGAGAATTTACTCCAGTGTCCTGTTATATTTTAGATAGCAAGGAGCAGACAGCTGAGTTTATTAAACTCCACTGAGACTAGGGATGGGTATTGATAAGATTTTCACGATTCCGATTCCATTTTCAATTCTCTTATCGATTCTTTTTTAAAAAGGAGAACACTAAGGTCGATTAGCTTAGAACTTTGTTTTATATCTTCTCCTTGAACAAGATAGAAATTTAGGAGTAACATGGCCTTAAAAACCCAACAGTGAGATCTTAAGAGATCCACAGCCTACGGCTCTTCAATGGGGGGTCACAGGGTCCCCAGGAAAAAAAAATGGTAAATGTAAAATAATAAAATAAATATTCTTCTGTAGCAATTACACAAGAATATCTAGTAATGTCCCTGCCTGTGGCAAACGGGTGCAAGCCTTTGACCACAAACTGAGTCACTGCTCGGTGACGTTCGTCTATCCTGGCCTGAAAGGAGACGCTACCGGCAGACTGCAGCGAGAGCTGCCAGCATCTGAGCCAGACTCTGTCTCTCTCATCATGGTCACCTAAACGCACAGTAATGGCAGGTTTTGTAATAAGGCAGATCGCGCTAACATAATATGCACTGTTAGGTGATTATTTACCTGCCGCATTAACGGGAGAGGACGTACAAACGTTACCGCTGCTGCTGGGTTGAGATTCACGAGTCCGGAGCGGAATTAAAAACACGACATTCATTTAAGGTTATCGCGTGTTTTGTGAGGAAATGCTTTTGCATATTCGTAGTGTTTCCTCCCTTAAATGAAATATCTACTTTGCAAGTATTGCAAGTTGCCCTGTTGTCATCCGTTCTCGTAAAGTATAACCAAACTTTTGAGCGTTTGAGCCGCTTAGGCGCCGTGTGGGACAACAAAGAACCGGTTTTCGATACCCATCCCTAACCGAGACAATCTGCAAACTTCATTAAAATTTAATAAACTATCATCTTGTCTTTATTTTTAGTTAGCACAGACCTTAAACACTTAAAGCTGTAAGCTAATGATAGTTATATAAGAGCAGATGCTGCTGGTGCAATAAGCTGTACGTTGTACTAGGGCTGCTCGATTATGGCAAAAATGATAATCACGATTATTTTCACTGAAATTGAGGTCACGATTATTTGACGATATTTATTTAAGCCTTTAAGACCTACCATAGAACCAAGTCCGCCAGAGCTTATCTTTATATTTGTACATGCTGTAGTGCCATTTTTGGGAGCATTTCAAGTTGCTATACATCAATACAACTGTTATAGCCCATATTTTAATAATATGTATGCATTAAGTCCATAGTAACTACATTAATTGCAAACAAGTGCAATAAACTACAAAAAAATTGAAAATCGTTTTTGTTTTGTTTGTTTTTTTACATATATTTCTACTTGGAGAAATTTAAGAGGTTTATCCCTCAAAACTTTAAATACAAAAAAGTTGCAAAAAATAGTTTACAACAACAGGAAATTTATTTTGATTGTCTTCATAGTTTTATTTTGGAGATACAGCAATTTTTATATACTGCAGGAAAAACAAAAAAACAATCCTATGATGCAAATTTGCAAAGAAAACAGCATGTGCATCAAAATAAACTATTTCCAGCAGTGCAATTTGAGTTCTAAGCATCCCAGCAACTATTCAGAAAAGTCAAACATGACTTATAAAAACACTAGTATAGGCTTTTAAGGCCTACAAGTAAAAAACTACATTTTCTGCGAAAATGACGTCACTTCCGGTTTCGGGCAGGAAATGCGATAGTTCGCGTTGACGTCTTTTTCAATGTGGGAAGTCTTAAGAGCAGCTGATCGGATCGGCAAAGCGTGTTTCTGGAATATTATGTTTTTGTTCCTGCAAGCGCTTTTTATGCAATTTTTGCAAAGCTTTATGTGGAAGGAAACCGTGACCGAGGACAAGCTGATGGCATAAGATGTAAGTACAACTCCTCCTAAATTATTGCGCTAGCTTACAGGTTCCGGTTCTACAGGGATTTAAAAATAGTTACACAAAACGGAGCGTGCTGCTCTGACCGGCTTTAAAGGGTTAACAATAACAATGTATTGAATAATGACTTTAAAAAATAATATAAAATAGTGTGGAAATACTGATAATAGTGCAAATGTTTGCAATATAAAAATAAATGAAAAATGTAAACATCTATGTTTAGTGAACTTTGCAGTGTTGCTCTGTGGTGCAGCTACGACACTGTAGCAAAGTTTACACACTGTGTCTACTTGATCCACGTCTGACTCCATGAACCCATAATGTTTCCACACCACTGAAGTTTTTTTTACCTCTCTTTTCAACCAACAGCAGTCACTCTCCTCTCCAAACAACTTCTGCTTAGCTTTCCGAGCTTCCCTCGGGTCCTCTTAATTGTTGTGACGCGTGTTCGAAATGGAGAGCGGTGCGCTTGATTTACCACATGGAGCAGCGCGAGAGTAAAGCATGAGGGAGGGGCTAATAATCGGCTCAGTCATTTTTAATGATCGTTGAAAGCCCAGATCGTAATCGTGATTAAGATTAAAGAATATTAAAGATGGCGCCGGTGAGGTCGGCTGCCGTCACGACTGCTCCGACCACTTTTTCTTTGTCTTTGTTTTTTAAGTTAGTTTTCAGCGTTTCTAAATCGGCAAAACCATCACCATTGGGTACATTAGGTATGACAGTGACACTCTTGTTTCTATTGGTATACAATGTACTCACAATTCGAAGTTTTTAACTCCGGACCCGAGCTGGCCGAGTGAGATCTCGAGGGAGAACAAAGGGAAGCGGCGGCGGCCTAGAGGGAAGCGAGCCGGCGTCAGGAACAGGCTGAGAGCTCGTGCACACCGCACACCTCTGCCTAGCATCCTGCTCGCCAACGTCCAGTCACTGGAGAACAAGCTTGACGACCTCAGGGCCAGGATAAAGTTCCAGAGAGACATTCAGGACTGCAATCTCCTCTGCTTCACCGAGACATGGCTGAACCCAGCGGTGCCGGACCACGCCATCCAGCCGGCCGAGTTCTTCTCGGTTCACCGCATGGACAGGACACGGGACTCGGGGAAGTCAAGGGGAGGCGGCGTGTGTTTAATGGTGAACAACAACTGGTGCAACAGTGCGAACGTTGTTCCTCTCACACGCTCCTGCACACCAAATCTGGAACTACTGTCCATCATGTGTCGTCCTTTTTATCTACCTCGGGAATTTACATCGGTCATTGTAAGTGCCGTTTATATTCCACCACAAGCGGACACGGTCACCGCCTTATGCGAGCTGCATGAGGCACTCACACAGCACCAGACACAACACCGGGACGCTGCGCTTATTGTGACGGGGGACTTTAATAGCGCCAACCTCAAACGCGCAGCGCCGAACTTTTATCAACACATCACCTGCCCCACCAGAGGTGAAAGGACACTGGACCACTGCTACACTACGGTCAAGGACGGCTACAAGGCACAATCCCGCCCCCCGTTTGGCAAATCTGATCACGCCGCCATTTTCCTCATGCCAAAATACAAACAAAGGCTGAAACAGGAAGTTCCGGTTCAGAGGAAGGTCGCGCGCTGGACGGACCAATCGGTGGCCGCGTTACAGGACGCACTCGATGACGCAGACTGGGGCATGTTCAGGAACAGCTCCGACGATGACGTCAACGTGTTTACGGAAGCGGTTGTGGGATTCATCGGGAAACTAGCGGATGATACCGTGGAGACAAAGACTATCACAACGTTTCCCAACCAGAAGCCGTGGGTGGATAAAACCATCCGCGACGCTCTGAGATCCCGCACCGCTGCCTACAACACGGGACTCATGACGGGGGACATGGACCCGTACAAAGCCGCGTCATATAACGTGCGGAGGGCGGTGAAAGAGGCGAAGCAGCGCTACGGGAGGAAACTAGAGTCACAACTCCAACAGAGTGACTCTAGGAGCCTGTGGCGGGGACTAAGGACAATAACGGACTATAAAGCACCAACAACCGGTATGACGAACGCGGCCGTGACTCTGGCAGACGAGCTGAACTCTTTCTATGCTCGCTTCGAGGCTGCAGCTAAGGTCTCCAACAATGCTAGTGTTAGCGGCGCTAACGGCTGCAGACAGGAAGATGCTGCCAGCACCGGAAACGTGCTCGTCATCTCCGAGCATGAAGTAAGGAGAGCCTTCAAGAGAGTGAACACCAGGAAAGCAGCAGGACCAGACGGCATCCCAGGTCGTATCCTAAGAGACTGCGCATACCAGCTAGCTCCTGTGTTCACTGAGATATTCAACATCTCTCTATCTCAGTCGGTGATCCCCACATGCTTCAAAGAGTCCATCATTGTTCCTGTCCCGAAGAAACCCCACCCTGCTTCTCTCAATGACTATCGCCCTGTAGCCCTCACCTCAGTAGTGATGAAGTGCTTTGAACGCCTGGTCAGAGACTTCATCATTTCTTCACTACCAGACACACTGGACCCACTACAGTTCGCTTACCGTCCAAATCGTTCCACAGACGATGCCATCTCTCATCTCCTCCACACATCACTCACTCACTTGGACACTAGAAGGGGGAATTATGTTAAAATGCTCTTCATAGACTACAGCTCTGCATTTAATACCATAATTCCCTCCACACTCACCACCAAGCTGGAGCATCTGGGACTCAGCTCATCTATGTGTCAGTGGATCTCCAACTTCCTAACTGGCAGACCACAGGCAGTAAGGATGGGCGGACATGTCTCAGCCTCCACCACTCTCAGCACTGGAGCCCCCCAGGGGTGTGTTCTGAGCCCCCTGCTGTACTCTTTGTACACATATGACTGTGTGGCCACTACCAGCTCCACCACCATCATCAAGTTTGCTGACGACACCGTCGTGGTGGGCCTGATCTCTGATAACAACGAGACGGCCTACCTGAAGGAGATTAGGAATCTGGAGAACTGGTGCCAGAGGAACAACCTCCTTCTAAACGTCAGTAAGACAAAGGAGCTGATAGTGGACTTCAGCACAAAGCAGGAGAGGAACTACCAGACCCCCGTCATCAACGAGTGCCCAGTGGAGAGAGTGGACAGCTTCAAATACCTCGGAGTTCACATCACGCAGGACCTGTCATGGTCCTGTCACATCAACACCGTGGTGAAAAAGGCCCGACAGCGTCTCTACCACCTCAGACGCTTGAGAGACTTCCAACTGCCCTCCAAGGTGCTCAGGAACTTTTACTCGTGCACCATAGAGAGCATCCTGGCGGGAAACATCTTAACCTGGTTCGGGAACAGCACCATGCAGGACAGACGAGCTCTACAGAGGGTTGTGCGGTCAGCTGAGCGCACCATCCGCTCCGAGCTCCCTGACCTGCACTCAATCTACAGCAGGCGGTGCTGGACCAAGGCCAGGAAGATCGTGAAGGACCTCAGCCATCCCAACAACGGACTGTTCTCTCTGTTGAGGTCAGGAAAGCGATTCCGCTCCCTGAAGACCAACACAGAGAGACTGAGGAGGAGCTTCTTCCCGCAGGCGATACGGTCTCTCAATCACACCACCACACAGTACTGACCCACACATACAGTTCTTACACACACACTGGACTTTCTGGACTTTGTTTTTGCACAACACTGGTCACTATATTCTTCATTTCCGGTTAATACTTGTACAGCTGCTGTTATTGTGTATATATTATTTATATTTAGATTTCTTCATACATTCTTATATAGTTCTATATTGTGTATTTTGTTGTACAGTTATTTTATTTTCAACTTTAATTTATATATTTTATCTTATTCTTCCCAGTTAAATTTACCCTTCATTCTAATTTGTGTTGTACAGTTATTTCATTTTTAACCTTAATTTATATTTTATTCCTTCCTAGTTAAATTTACCCTTTTTAATTTTTCATATTTATTTCCTATCTTATTCATAGCCTTTCCTTTTTTTTGTTTTCTTTAGGTCACGAGCAGTTGTCCAAGCATTTCACTACATATCGTACTGTGTATGACTGTGTACGTGACAAATAAAATTTGAATTTGAATTTGAATTTGATTAAAATTCGATTAATTGAGCAGCCCTACGTTGTACGTCTAATGGATGATGATCTGATTAGTTGACTAATTGCAAAAATAATCAGTGACTAGTCGACTATCAAAATAATCGTTTGTGGCAGCCCTAAAAACAGACAGGTAAACGCAGACAGGTGAGCGCAGACAGGTGAGCACAGACAGGTAAATGCAGACAGGTGAGCACAAACAGGTAAACGCAGACAGGTGAGCACAAACAGGTAAACGCAGACAGGTGAGCGCAGACAGGTGAGCACAGACAGGTAAATGCAGACAGGTGAGCACAAACAGGTAAACGCAGACAGGTGAGCACAGACAGGTAAACGCAGACAGGTGAGCACAGACAGGTAAACGCAGACAGGTAAACGCAGACAGGTGAGCGCAGACAGGTGAGCGCAGACAGGTGAGCGCAGACAGGTAAATGCAGACAGGTGAGCACAAACAGGTAAACGCAGACAGGTAAATGCAGACAGGTGAGCGCAGACAGGTGAGCACAAACAGGTAAACGCAGACAGGTGAGTGCAGACAGGTGAGCACAGACAGGTAAACGCAGACAGGTGAGCGCAGACAGGTGAGCGCAGACAGGTGAGCGCAGACAGGTGAGCGCAGACAGGTAAATGCAGACAGGTAACCACAGACAGGTAAGCGCAGACAGGTGAGCGCAGACAGGTGAGCGCAGACAGGTGAGCGCAGACAGGTAAACGCAGACAGGTGAGCGCAGACAGGTGGGCGCAGACAGGTGAGCGCAGACAGGTGTATTATTTATCTAATTCAGTCCCGACAGAACCTGCTAGGTTAGCTGCTGTCATCAGTGTGCAGTTTAATGGTTTGACTCTTATAAAACAGCCTGCGCAAGCAAACTTAGCTGCCCAGGCCCGAGACCACCCTCACAGACCTCTGAACAAACCCGTCTCTGACAGACGACAGACCTCTGAGCTCAGCAAAGAGAAGCCCGGTCACTGGCACCACACCATCACCGAGCCAAACGTGGAGGCGACACAGCTGCCACTCTCACAGGTCGATGCCAAAACCATTTAAGACCTACTTCACCTCAAAATTTACTTTGTTTCCTACACAAACATAGAGAAAGTAGTTCACACAACACAGTAAAAAGCTTCCAGTACGAGGCTGTGACCTGTCAGCTTGTGAAGAGTTTCGACCTGTCAGAGCAGGTGCTGATGTGATGACACCTGTGTTTGTTGTGTTGATTTCACTCGTCTGAGTGCGACTGTTGTTTCTGTTGTTCTCATGCAGACATGACCGACACACAGAGACAGAGCAGCTCGTACCTGCTCCACGCTGCCGTGGCGATAGGTCAGTATCCTGGTCACATTCTTGAACTCTGCATAGCGACTGACGTTTGATTTGATGAGCAGGTCGACCAATGAGCCGCGAGAGTACATGAGCTGGAGGGAGATGAAGATGAAGCACACGGAGCTCGGGTCAAACAACCAATCAGAAAGCAGTGGGATACACCGAGGGACACGATTGGCCGAGAGGACTGTCCTTTGCTGTGCTGATGTCACGTTACCTTAGAAACCAGGTCGATGTTGAACCGGCGTCCTTCCTTTACCAGCTGGGTGTAGCTGATTTTCTTTCTGGTTGGCTCTGATTGGCTGGGAGGAGCAGAGGGCTGTGGCTGATCCGCTTCTGGCTCCTCCCCCTGTTCCTGAGCAGCCTGTGATTGGAGGAAGTATGCAGTTATTATTGTTCGGCCAATCAGGAATTGATGTGAATGTCAGGGGAGGGCTGCTCTTCCTCACCTGCTCGTCTCCCTCAGCGGCCTCACCTGTTTCTTCTTCTTTTGAACCTGAAAGAGCTGATTGGTTTAAAACCTGCTAATCAAAGCTCAGAGAGTCGATACAGGATCAATATAAGACAGACCTGCTGATTCGGTCTCTGATGGCTCTTTAGCAGCGTCTTCACCTGCTGCTCCCGTCTCTTCTTCTTCTGTGGTGTTTGGAGGCTCCTCCTCCTCCTCGGCTTCCTCACTGACACGTATTGATACCTTAATCAATAAACTGATCTCTGACTGATGTGACCTTACAGGTATGCATGAGTTTACCTGAGGTAGCAGAACACCTGCAGGTTACTGATGGAGGCGGAGTCTGAGCCTGACAGGTAGATCAGCTCCTCCCCTTCTTCCACCAAGCTCGACCGATCCTGGACCTCCTCTGACAGAGACTCTGCCTACAAACACACAGGAAACTGTCACTGATGACTTCCTGTTGGGCATCTGGCCCCGCCCACCAAATCAGCAACCTGACAATCAGCAACGCTTACTTGATGCTCCTGTATCCAGGTGAGCAGAGCGTTGAAGGTGAAGCTCGCCCAATTGGCTGCATAGTAGCTCCGCCTAAAGACACACAGGAAGCTGTCACTTCCACAATAAAAGCATCGCTCTATGCTCTTATTCTGACACTCTGACATCAATCAATTGATCTAACTGATTGATCTATCTCTGATAAAATATTTTATTGCTGTAATGTGAAAGCGTTTCTATAGCAACGCCCTCAGTTATCAATATACAAATACATAAATTCAACAGATACTTATTGATTTTTACCTCACCTGTAATTGATAACATTGATTATTAATCAGTAAGTGTTCTTGATGAATAAGTAATGACCTGTCGACGTGAAGAACTCTCTGTCCAACTCTGGAACACGCGGCTGCCACCACCGACTCAGCAAGACCTGATCACACAATCAATAATCAATAAGCAGCAGCAGGCAACAGGAATGAGGGGACATAAGGAAGGAAAGCTAGGAAAGGAAACAAGGAGACAGAAACCAGGCCTCAGCACAACCTGCACACAAAATCTATCATCAATAATAACAGGAAAGGAAACAAGGAGAAAAGTCTAGGAGACAAAACAAGGAGAGATACCAGAGGAGGGAATGAACAAGGAGAAACAATAAGGACAGAGCAGAAGGAGAGGAGACAAAAAGACGTCTAGGAGGCACAATTAGGAAGAAAAACAAGGAAAAGAGACAAGAAGTTACATGAGAGGAGGACACAAGGAGAGAGGAAACAAGGAGACAACAAGTCAAGATAGCAGAGAAAACAAAAAGAGGAGACAAGGGGACAAGAACCAAGGAAAGAAAACAGGGAATGGAGGAGAGGGAACAATTAGAAACAGCAAGGACAGGACAGAAACAAGAGCAGGAGACAAGGAAACAAGGTCAGGAAACGGAAGAAAGGAAACAAGGAACTTGGAAAGAAAAATGAAAACAAGTAGATGAGGGAAACAAAAGAGAGACAGATGAAGGACAGGAGAGAAGGAGAGAAGAAGGCACTGATCCTGTATCGATCAGGTTATTGATAACATGTGATCACTTTGCTACTGATAATTATGAAAGTAAACCCTAAATATTGACTGTCGATCATTAGGACTCAAAGTGGTTCAGTGGTTCTGTTCCGATACCATAACTCGATCACACAGACAGCTGATTCATCCTGACACACAAACACAGTTAGCATCACTTAGCCTAGCCGTTAGCTTCCTATCCATAAGAAACAGATGGATGTTAGGAGTGCTAGCCTCTGTTAGCGGCACTGCGAGCTAACCCTGATAAAAGCTAAAGCACCTAACGTTAGCGTCAGCCCAACAGCCGCCGTCCTGCCTATTAAAGTGATCAATGAGTGATCAGACATTTATTAAATATATCTCTTATGGGCGCTGAGTCTATGTATGTATCCAGGGGCTAACCGCTGGCCGAGGGTTAACGGCTAGCCGCTGCTATTAAAAATGCATTGGCCGTTAGCTGCAAGCTAATCCCTACTCATACCCCTGTTTTGTCCGGTTTACACCGGGATCCCGGGATGTTTCGGACCGAGCCCCGGCCACGACATGGTCCGGGTTAGAAGACAGCCTAAAACCAGGTGTTGGAGTACCTGTTCCCAGAATGACCACGTCAAACTCAGACGGCAGATCCTCCGCAGCCATGTTGTTAGCAGGGAAACACAAAGTCACGTGACAGGGTTCTTTTCCTCCTTCAAATCACTGATCGATGAATTATCGAAAATAAAATTCTTCACTTATTTTCTCCCGAGGTTCTGAAAGTGTTGCATCTTTGTTCCTGTTTGTATGACTCGTTGATGTCATCATGAAGCAGCTCTGCCAGCTGTTCCCACATCTGTGAATCAGCAGGAAACCAGGTCTGACGTCACTGTGTCACCCTTTAGTGTACTAATCAGCAGCAGCAGCTGATCACAGAATAGCTGGACATGAGCTTGTAGAGTAAAATCCTCCTTTTAGACAAACACACGAATATGAAACATGCAAGTGGGGAAGGTGGTGCTGATTATCACTCATAATGAGACACAGCACATTTATATGAGTCGTTTATTCATTCTAACTTGCTGAAGGTA
Organism: Simochromis diagramma; assembly: GCF_900408965.1. Lineage (NCBI taxonomy): Eukaryota > Metazoa > Chordata > Actinopteri > Cichliformes > Cichlidae > Simochromis > Simochromis diagramma. The sequence continues at coordinate 437,621 of NW_024386807.1, forward strand.
TTGTGTTATAGGCTCTCTTTACTGTTGTCACACTGACAGTTTTCAAGTTGTTAACAAACAAAAACAATGAAATAAAAGATTTTGCTGTGAACAGACATCAGGAGGAGCTCTCCATGCAGGTGAAATAAGCCATCCTTTATCTGCCAAAACAGAAAAAAAAAACATCTGAGAAACTGCTACAATACTAGGAGTGGCAAAATCTACAGTTGTGAGGTTTGGTGTGACAACAACGACGAGGGCACCGTCTTTTCTGCAAGACACTGCCGCTATCACTGTTGCTGCTGGGAATACCAGGAAGCGAGGCATTCCAAATGAATGGCCAAACTCTCTTTGACCGACATTTCAAACTTTGGACTCGCTCGCAGGTCAGGTATGATTTGAGCCAGTTGTTTGATGTCTGGGAAACTCAGGGGAAAAGCAGTGGATAACAGGAAGTTGTCACAAAACACTGTTTGTATTTCAATTCAATTTTATTTGCACAGCGCCAAATCACCACAACAGTCACCTCAAGGTGCTTTACATTGTACAGTAGACCCTACAATAATATCTAGAGAGAAAACCCAACAATCAAATGACCCCCTATGAACAAGCACTTTGGCGACAGTGGGAAGGAAAAACTCCCTTTTAACAGGAAGAAACCTCCAGCAGAACCAGGCTCAGGGAGGGGCGGGGCCATCTGCTGTGATTGGTTGGGGTGAGAGAAGGAAGACAGGATAAAGACATGCTAACCCATGAACAAATTGGAGTCTATTATATCGATATTGTTTGTGCACTTTGTCCAGCCATTTGTAGATTCAAATTTTTAGATCTAATTAAAATTCAACCACTCCAAAAGATCCTTTGGAAACCCAAAGAGTTTTTTAAACATTTTTTAAAAAAATGTATTACAAACACCAAAACAGAACAACACAAAACGAAGCAACCAGGTGTAGAGCGTAAAGCAGTAATAATAGAGACAGACAGACAAAGATGAACACGCACACACGCGCACACACACACACGCGCACACACACACACACACACACACACAAACACACACACACACACGAGCTCTGCTGGGACTCCGTTGTATTATCACCAACTCCTCTTTATGTTATGCAACTTCCAAAATTTGACTTTAAATGTCCTTAATTTTAGCTTTAAGCTACAACTGTTTCCCGATTTGTGACCAAATCTTTCTCTTTAAAAACTATATAACTAGATTATTCATATCTTACTTTGATCAGTGTGTCAGTTTACACTATTTTGTGCTCTCTATGATATTCAACACTTGCCTTACATAACTTTTCAGGGCATTTTCCCCAGACCTTATCATCCATCTTCATTAGGCCTACACTCATCTTGACATGTTCAAGGTTCAAGATCGGTTTATAGGGTGTATAAACTGATTGGTCACCATCGGGTCAGACAGCTGCCAACAAGGGGAAACCCAGAAAGGGAGAAAATAAAACTTAGAGTACAGGTGTCGAACTCCAGGCCTCGAGGGCCGGTGTCCTGCAGGTTTTAGATGTGTCCTTGATCCAACACAGCTGATTTAAATGGCTAAATGACTCCTCAGCATGTCTTGAAGTTCTCCAGAAGCCTGACAATGGACTAATCATTTGATTCAGGTGTGTTGACCCTGGGTGAGATCTAAAACCTGCAGGACACCGGCCCTCGAGGCCTGGAGTTTGACACCCCTGACTTAGAGTAATAAAGAAGGACCAATGCCTACCAAAATAAAACAGGAAATAACTCAAATTTAAACACTATACCATTCAGAAACCATCACATTGTTAAAAAAAAAAACAAGGAAGAGAAAGGTAAACACAATTTGCTCAAACCTTACGAGAACTTAGTCAAACTGGCTAAACAGCATTACCTTCTGTACTTTCATCTTTGTATCTATGAAACATTTTTCAATAAAAGGAAAAAGGAGGACACGGTGTGAAGATGCACAACTAATCAAGGTTTAGTTAGACAGGTGGGTCTTAAGCTTATATGAACTTTAGTATATTCATGCAAAGTTTGTCTGAGCAGTAAATCAGTATCAGAGTTGTAAAGGCACTGACCTGTGCAGTGCATGTTTGCGTGTTGCTCTCTTTGTTTCCTGTTGGTGAATAACTGGATTTCACCTGTGTGCTGTAATCTGATCATGGTTCCTCCCTTAATGATGTAACGGTGGGAGGTTATAGAGCCACATGCAGATAAATGTAACACTTAACACTATCCACACAACTAGAAGTGTTTCCATGTTGCGCAGTAACAGACAAAAAGTTTTTTGTTTTATATATATATATATATACTACAAAATTCCCCGCTCGCCCCTGTGGGCGGTCAACCCTTCCAGCTCGGTCCTCTACCAGAGGCCTGGGAGCTTGAGGGTCCTGCGCAGTATCTTAGCTGTTCCCAGGACTGCGCTCTTCTGGACAGAGATCTCCGATGTTGTTCCCGGGATCTGCTGCAGCCACTCGCCTAGCTTGGGAGTCACCGCACCTAGTGCTCCGATTACCACGGGGACCACCGTCACCTTCACCCTCTTCTCGAGCTCTTCTCTGAGCCCTTGGTATTTCTCCAGCTTCTCGTGTTCCTTCTTCCTGATGTTGCTGTCACTGGGAACCGCTACATCGATCACTACGGCCGTCTTCTTCTGTTTGTCTACCACCACTATGTCCGGTTGGTTAGCCACCAACATTTTGTCCGTCTGTATCTGGAAGTCCCACAGGATCTTAGCTCGGTCATTTCCACCATCCTAGGGGGCGTCTCCCATGTTGACCTCAGGACTTCCAGGCCATATTTGGTCATATTCAGTCCAGCTTTGTCCAGCCACTGGTAGGATTTCTGGATGACATCTATCTGCCGGTGGTACGTACCGTGCAGGGGCCTTTCCTTCCATGATGGTTCCTCCTCTTCCTCCTCTTTCTTGGGTTTCTGCTGCCTGAGGTATTCACTGAGCACGTGGACAGTTTGTGTGTGTTCCGTGTTCAGCCAAGAGAAAGTGTCCCTTCACCCAGTTAGGCAAAAGTCAACAATCTTCAGTCAACGCGGGTGACCTTGAATGAGGGGGAGGAGTCACAACACAGTCTCGTTATCTAAGGGAGAATTTTCTTATTCCCGTCAGCTTTTGCCTTGAGTATCCAGCTGGTGCCAAGGGGGCCAAGATGGTGAATGTTTGGGTTTAATGGAAACAACTGCATCCAATTTTTAAAGTAGGTCTAATGTCCGTCACTGGTCACCAGGTCTCTCAATTACCGTTCTTCTGCTCCAATATCTCATCTATATTGCAGAGCCATGAGCTTCTCCAAGAAGCTCGTGGATGATCGTTGTCTCATCCTGGACTGTGGTGCTGACACTCACCAGTCCTCGGCCTCCTTCCTTCTGCTTACCGTGCAGCCTCAGGGTGCTGGACTTGGGGTGAAACCCTCCATGTGTGGTCAGGAGCTTTTTTGTCTTGATGTCTTGATGTCAGTGGCTTCTATCTCCTCCTTTGGCCAGCTTATTATACCAGCTGGATACCTGATCAGGGCAGGGCGTAGGTGTTGATAGCCCGGCTCTTGTTCTTACCGTTCAGCTGACTCCTCAGGACTTGCCTGACCCTCTGCAGGTACTTGGTGGTTGCAGCTTTTCTAGCAGCCTCTTCATGGTTCCCATTCACCTGCGGGATCCCCAGGTACTTGTAACTGTCCTCTATGTCTGCAATGTTGCCTTCTGGTAGTTTGATCCCCTCCGTTCTGACTACCTTCCCTCTCTTTGTTATCATCCGACTACACTTCTCCAGCCCGATGTCATTGCTGTATATCCTGGTGGTGTGGATCAGTGAATCGATGTCTCGTTCACTCTTGGCATACAGCTTGATGTCATCCATGTACAGGAGGTGGCTGACAGCTGCTCCGTTCCGTAGTCGGTATCCGTAGCCAGTCTTGTTAATGATCTCACTGAGGGGGTTCAGGCCTATGCAGAACAGCAGTGGGGACAGAGCATCTCCTTGGTAGATCCCGCACTTGATGGTGACTTGTGCTATGGGCTTGGAGTTGGCCTCTAGTGTTGTACGCCACATCCCCATTGAGTTCCTGATGAAGGCTCTCAGGGTCCCATTGATCTTGTACAATTCTAGGCATTCCAGTATCCAGCTGTGGGGCATTGAGTCATAGGCCTTCTTGTAATCAATCCAGGCAGTGCACAGGTTATTGGCTGGTAGTTGGAGAGGACCGGTCCCTTCTGGGGGTCCTTGAGGATCAGGACTGTCCGGCCTTCAGTTAGCCATTCTGGGTGTCTCTCCTCAACTAGCAGCTGATTCATTTGTGCTGCCAGGCGCTCGTGGAGTGCAGTCAGCTTCTTCAGCCTGTAGGCGTGAACCATGTCGGGCCCTGGTGCTGTCCAACTCTTCATACTGGAGACCCTTTCTTGGATATCTGCCACTGTGATGGTTACTGGACCCTGTTCAGGGAGGTTGCTGTGGTCTGCCCTCAGATCCTCAGGCCATGCTCTGCTGAAACATGACTCGCTGCCAAATAGAAGTTTTAATAGGAGAAGTCAACCACACAGAATCCAGTTAAAACTGTCTGGATCAGTGCTGTGAACACGGTGAGCTGGTATGTTTGCCTTCTTCTGTGTCACGCTGACATTTCTGAACATGTTCAGTTATTTTTAGGAATCTGATCTCTGTTCTCTTCGTGTGTGTTTTGATTGTGTTTTTTTCTGTTCTTTGTTGTTGTTATATTGTCTGTAAAGGTTCTCAGTCATTCAGGTCATCGTAGTCCAAGGAGCTTGGAAAGAAAAGCGTCTGGACTTCTTTAAGTTTTTTTAAGAAGTTTCACCTCTCAGCCTAAATGGCAAACTTATCCCTTCTGTCTTCCCTGGTTTGCCATTCCTGGACTGTGAAGAGAATGGAATCCTCCACACTGAAGTTTACCTGAAGCCCACACACTCGGACCAGTACCTCCTCTTTGACTCCCACAAAACTGCAAAACACAAACTCAACAATGTGGTGTTTGCTGTACAGTGCAGCGAGGACCTCTACACTGGAGAGACCAAACAGCCACTTGACAAGCGCATAACACAACATAGAAAAGCCACCTCCACAGGACAAGACTCAGCAGTTCATCTGCATCTAAAGGTCAAAGGTCACTCTTTGAGGATGCCAATGTTCACATTTTGGACAGAGAGGACAGATGGTTTGAAAGAGTGAAAGAAGCATCTATGTCCACTGTGAGCGACCATCTTTGAACAGAGGCGGGGGTTTACGACACCAACTCTCTGCCATCTATAATCCAGTTTTGAGTTCCCTTCCCAGACGCCTTAACGGCCACTCACATCCTGGGCCATCTGACCTCAGGAATTCACATGATAAGGTGGGGCCAGGTTTCACAATGAGCTCACCCGAAACTCTGGCTGATTGGGACCCACACCCAGTTTCACACCTTGGCTCAGGCGATTAGAGGATCATCAGGGGGTCCTTTTGTCCCTCTGTGGGGGGAAACTCCCACTAGGTTTATATCTGGGACTCTCCACCATTTGACCTTAGAACTGAAGAAGCTTCTCGGATGAGAGGTGAAACGTCTTCAAGCAACTTAAAGAAGTCCAGACGCTTTTCTTTTCAGGCTCCTGAGACTTGTTGTTGTATTATTTTAGCATGTTCAAGAAAAACAAACAAACAACCATCAGTTTTTAAACAATCTTTTCGTTTATTAAAGGGAAAGGTAATCCAAACGTACCTGGCCCTGTGTGAGAATGTGCTGCTGATTCTTCTTTCAAGTTCTCAGGGAAGACTAAGAAACTACAGTGAAAAATATGACATTTTCTGAAGAGTTCAGTTTCTCTGCCACACCCACGCCCGATTACTGCCACACCTGCTGAAGCACAGGCCTGGTCGAGGTTACAGGAATGTTCCTCAGGCTGTGGCACTCCAGAGAACCACAGTGAGAACCACAGTTATCCACACATGGAGGAAACAGTGCTGATAGTTTGTTTGACGGTCTGAAAAATGCTTGTCTGCTAAATATGAAAAATAAAATCAGGAAGGAGGAAAACACTGTCTCACAGGTTCACTGCACAGAGTGTGTTTATGAAGTAATCACAGCAATACAGATGATAACAATATTTATAAACACCTGAACACATTATATACCAACATTTATTGATATTTGCATCATTTAACTGTAAATATTTATTATACTTTAAAGTTAAAGAAAATATTGTTTTCAAACTTTGCATTTGTGAACAGTATTTTATTTTTAATCAGTTTGTGACTGGAGACCATGTCAGAACCTCCGAGCTCGTCCTGAGCAAAGCTGCTGCTAATCCAACCTGCTCTCTAAGGTCTGGGCATGTCCGACTGGGAGGAGGTCATGGAAGTCCATCTCAGCTAGCTTGGGGATGCTGCAGCTTTTCCTCCAGACCATCAGGAGGATGTAGTTGGGATAGAGAGGTGTGGCAGTCTCTGTACAGACCAGACTCTGTCCCTGAGACCTAGACCAGCATGAGTCAGATGGATCAAAGGTTTGTGGTAAATATAGAAAATTCAGGAAAATGTTTTATTTAAGCAATGGAGGAAAAAGCTCATTACCCAGGAACCAAAGATGTTCAGGAGATCCGTGTGTATACAGGCTCATGTTATACAGCTCTTAGATGACGTATTACACAATATGATAAATTACCGTGGACTAACAGTTCTTGTGTGCGCCATTAATGACCAATAATTATCAAAATGTGATCAAACGTTCTTTATTTTATTGTGTGGCACATTTTTTCTCCTTTGCTGCTACAACTGCTGCTCCCACTGCTGCTCCCAGTGCTGCTCCCAGTGGCCCTAAAATGCTCCCAAAGCCCGCTCCTATCCCAGCAGCCCTCAGGATCTTGTTCTTCCTCTCTGCCCGTCTTCTCGCTTCTTCTTCTCCCATGTCTGGATTTTCTCTCAGAAGTCGTTCCATCTCTTCTCTGATGGCTCTCTCAGCTTCCTGCAGCATGTCATTGGTGTAGTATGTTGCTCCATTTCTCTGAGTCATGGTGTTGATCTTCTCCAGCAGTTCTTTGACCTGAGAGCGATCCTCACTCCTGTTGTTAAAAACATGATATCTTCCTCCGCACTGATTGATGAAGCGATGCAGAGGCCGATTTCCACTGATTGATTTGTCGATGTTGATTCCGTTTGGCAGATTGTCTCCATACGTGAACAAGACTATGGTGTAACAGGCTGCATCCACCCCAAATATCTTCTGAAGGATTTTTATCGTTTCTTCTTCTGCTTTTGTAAACCTGCCGATCTGGATCACAACCAGGAACACGTGAGGACCGGGAGCAACAAAGGAGACGCATTTAACGATCTCCGTCTTTACATGCTCCTGAGTCAGTAGGGTGTCAAACAGACCCGGAGTGTCAACTACATCCAGGATGTGACCATCCACCTGCCCTGTTACTTTGCGACACCCAACTACTGATGAAGAAAAAGAAGTTATAGACTCAAAGGCTTTTCTTCCTAAGATGGTGTTTCCTGCTGCACTCTTTCCAACACCAGTTTTCCCAACAAGCACAATCCTCAGGTGTGTGAACTCATCTCTCACTGCATCTCCTGGAGAACATAAACAGACAGCGTTAGTGGGACTCCCAGGTCATCACACAGGTCATCACACAGGTCATCACACAGGTCATTACACAAGTCATTACTAGGGATGGGTACCGGTGTCCGGTGACATAAACGGTAGTAACCAAACCGAAAAGCAGCGCACATTTCGGTGCTTTTTTTCCTGAGCTGTGATACACTTCTAGCCAATCATTTTACGTTTCCGAGGATAGTAGGCGGGGCCAGGTACGTACGTTCTTTTAGAGCAGAGCTAGAGATTAAAAATGCCCAAGGCGAAGCGGTCAAAGTCTGGCTGTACTTCACAGCAAAAGATGCAAACTCAGCAGCAACAAGTGCTGTAAGCTGATACTGTGATACTGTCAAAGGAGGTAACACCTCGAATCTGATGAAACACCTGGCGACGCATAGCGTTTTTTTTAAAAGCCCAGAAATGCGCCGTATGATAGCTTGCTGCGAGAACTCACAACGAGCACATCTACTGTGGGTGGGTTGCCTGTTATCGGACCCGGAGCAACATCCCCCAAAAACCCGAAGAGGAGAGTCCTGGCCCCTAGCTCTGCCAGTGTAGCAGAAATGATGACGGCAGCAGCAGCCGTTCTTCTCTGCGTGAGTAGCTTAATGTTGTTCGTGTGTAATTTACGTTGAGTAGGCTAACCACGTTATTACATTAATGCATGTAAGGTGAACTAGCAAACATCATCATAGCTACATGCGGCTGTCTTCTTGTTTGATGGCAGATACTCCCTTCACCCTGGCCAAAAAGGCTAAAATGACCAAAGAAAAAGTGGAAAACAGCTGAACATGAGAGGTTTTGGACAAAGTTTGTGTTTTTTCCATTGTTTAAGCACTGCTTCCAGCCAAGAGTGATACCATATATGCCCCATAGCTGCAGAAAAGGCTAACATTGTTATCTTTTTACAAAAAACCAGCTGAACATGAGAGGTTTTTGGACCAAGTTTGTGTTCTCCATTCTTTAAGCACCGGTTTGAGCACCGTTTAAGCACCGGCACTGTTTCAAAACTACTGATTTGGCACCGGTATCGGATAAAACCTAAACGATACCCATCCCTAGTCATTACACAGGTCATCACACAGGTCATTACACAGGTCATCACACAGGTCATCACACAGGTCATCATACAGGTCATCACACAGGTCATTACACAGGTCATCACACAGGTCATCATACAGGTCATCACACAGGTCATTACACAGGTCATCACACAGGTCATCATACAGGTCATCACACAGGTCATCACACAGGTCATCATACAGGTCATCACACAGGTCATTACACAGGTCATCACACAGGTCATCACACAGGTCATCACACAGGTCATCACACAGGTCATCACACAGGTCATTACACAGGTCATCACACAGGTCATCATACAGGTCATCACACAGGTCATTACACAGGTCATCACACAGGTCATTACACAGGTCATCACACAGGCGCTCTCCAGCAGCGTGTCAGTGTCCCGCTCCCTCCCCTCACTCAGGATGGCCCCGCCCCTCCCTGAGCTGGTTCTGCTGGAGGTTTCTTCCTGTTAAAAGGGAGTTTTTCCTTCCTACTGTTGCTCATAGTGCTTGCTTATAGGGGGTCACATGATTGTTGGGGTTTCTCTGATTTATTGTAGGTTAATTGGCTGAAAAGATTTTACACTGTTCGGGATATTAAAATCTTAATCACACATCTCGTTATTTCCTTATTTTAAGTATAGAAACTTTCCACAATCGCTGTTCAGCATAAGCTCCGTCTCCACTCACTGTCGGTTACATGCAGAGGGAAACCTTGGGTTTATTTAAGAGGACCCAAACACAGACGCTCGAGGCAGGAAGCAGGTTCAATCAAATACAAGCCGTTTATTGGAGGCTGGAAAAACATGAGAAACAAAGGCAAAGTAACACGAAAATGAAATAAACTTAAACCTAAACTTGGGAAAAACTAAGTAAAGATCTAAGTATCAAAGAACTACAGACCATGAACATCATGAGGTGACCAGACACGGGTAGGAGAAAGGAGAAAGGAAGACTGGTGAACTAAATACAGAGAAGCGCAGTGAGGAACACAGCTGATACAAATGCACGTGACGCCACGGGGGAAGCAAAACTAAACACACTGAACATGGAGACACAAGACTGTCAAAATACAACAGGAAAAACTCAGACGTAGACTGACACATGAGCTGGACACAGGAGGAAACACAGATGAGAGGGAGCGAGGGAGCACGAGAGAGAGGACATGACCGGCAGGGAAGCCGTGGAACAACACACAGGAAGGGGAGACGTGACATCACCACACACAGGAAGGGGAGACGTGAGAGAGGTGACATCACCACACACAGGAAGGGGAGACGTGAGAGAGGTGACATCACCACACACAGGAAGGGGAGACGTGACATCACAACACACAGGAAGGGGAGACGTGACATCACGACACACAGGAAGGGGAGACGTGACATCACGACACACAGGAAGGGGAGACGTGACATCACGACACACAGGAAGGGGAGACGTGACATCACCACACACAGGAAGGAGAGAGGTGACATCCCCACACACAGGAAGGGGAGACGTGACATCACGACACACAGGAAGGGGAGACGTGACATCACGACACACAGGAAGGGGAGACGTGACATCCCCACACACAGGAAGGGGAGACGTGACATCACCACACACAGGAAGGAGAGAGGTGACATCCCCACACACAGGAAGGGGAGACGTGACATCCCCACACACAGGAAGGAGAGACGTGAGAGAGGTGACATCACCACACACAGGAAGGGGAGAGGTGACATCACCACACACAGGAAGGGAGACGTGACATCTCGACAGGACAACAGGAAAATGGAAATATAACTAAACAATATAGAGAACACGATACTCAACAAATAGAAAACCCAAATATTACTACATGCCAAAAAACACCATAAACTAAAAGGCTGGGTCACATGACCCAGATCCATGACACCCCTCTTCCAGCGGATCCAGCTGTTGATGTGCTCTTGCAATATAAAGCCGACTGTTGTTGTGATTTGGCTGTATACAAATACACTGAATTGAATTGACAGTATGCAGATTTAGGGATGTAGTGACCATTGGACACTGTGCATTTCAGGCAGAGGTACAAGACACTGACTCAGTGATCTGCCTCAGCAGGATCTACAGCGAGGATATCATGATGTCATACAGAGTGGGTAAGTGTGGGCGAATAGTTGCAAACAGAGCGACAGTGATCTGGACTGCAGGGGTGGATCTACCAGTGGCACGATACAGGACATACAATTAAATAGAAACATGACCTTTTTTGTAAATAAAAGATATTTTAATACATTCTTCAGTTTGTGGTCTGCTGCTGGAAAGAGATGCGTTGGGTCAGTGAAACAGTATAAATGGAAGCACTGCACAGACTAAATAATCGACTCGATCTTTGAGGAAACAAAGAGAAGTCGCAGCAGATGGCCCCGCCCCTCCCTGAACCTGGTTCTGCCGGAGGTTTCTTCCTGTTAAAAGGGAGTTTTTCCTTCCCACTGTTGCCAAAGTGCTGCTCATAGGGGGTCATATGATTGTTGGGTTTTTCTCTGTATCTATGAAGCGCCTTGAGGCGACTTTTGTTGTGATTTGGCGCTATATAAATACAATTGAATTGAATTGAATTGAAGTGTGGGAGCGATGAACTGACTGGACATGTGGGGACAACTTGTGGAAGAAGACACAGGTAAGACTACTGTGGGCGGGGCATATAAATACCAAGGTGGGAAAAACCCACAGTGTGTTTCGGTTAAAAAGGAAAGCATCTGAAAGGGCTCCTCTAAACGCTCTTCCTCGCTGAGAACCAAAACAGAACCTCAAACGTATTCAGCCGAAGAACGACATCAATGCAGAGCTGTGGCTTCTGAGGTATCTGGAGTATTTTCTGCTTTCCTGTAAAACTCCAGGGAATGCAGGAAGCTTGCTCCTAGCTTACAGGAACCTACAGTCGAACTGGCTGAACAGGATCAAAAGATTTCACCTGAGCTCAGTTTCACTCATCAGGTAAAGGCTGTGGACCGCAGTGAGCGTCGATCAGTAAAAACAGTAGAGTTTGTACTTTACTGTCTGTGTGTGGTTTCTTCATGTCAGAACACCAACAGCTGCTCATTGTTGGGTTGTGACCTTTCAATATGAACACCTGTAACTTCATATTGTCAGGTCTGACACCAACCACAGGTTTTCTCAGCAGGAACAATCAAAGCCTTTGTTTTCCTGCAGACTGTGTAAAATAAATCTGTTTCCAGCTCTGCGTGGTAGGGCTCGCTATCGACGTCGACTTCTGCGTTCAATTTGATTGAATTCAGACTCAGGCGGTCAGAAATATTTATTCATTTATCAGCACTTATCCATATTTAATATCCATATATTAAACCGAAGCTGACACTGTGAGACTTCATCAGAGGTGTGAGCGCCACAGCAGAAGCCTTTGTGTCAAAGTAACTGAGGATCAAACAGACACACATGAAGCAGATGTTCTGGCTTCTTATAGCAAATAACCTTAAAATATTCTGCAGTAGAACAAAAACTGAAGCAAACCATGAATCAACACGAACACAACAGCAGACTGGTGCATAATGAGCAGGGAATAATGCAGAAAACAGAGATTTGATGGTAAACTGGTCTGTGAGTACAGAGACAGAGCCGTGCAGGAAGTGGGATTTTATCGTGGTGGAAGCAAAACAGCCAAAGTCAGAGTGAGAGTGACGATGTTTATCATCATCCTCTTTTGCTGCTGCTTCAGTGAATGTTGGTCAGACTGATGAAACCTGCAGCATCAGAGTCAGTGAGCTGTCAGCTTTTAGCCCCGACGGCGTGTCCGTGCTGTCACACAGGACTAGGGGTGGGTTTTTATAATCGATTCATCGATTAAAATCGATTCTGGCTTGGATAATGTAAAATCGATTCATTAAAATCCTGAATCGATTTTTTAATATAAATTTATTTTGCCCGAAATGCCAGAATCTCTGGTGACATCTCACAAAATTTCAACAACCACCAAACAGTTAAGACAGTAAATGAGAGCAGGAACACGGATTCTGCACAAAGACTTAAACACACAGCGCGACCCGCGGATCAGAATCAGTGAGATGTCACCTTTCTCACAGTCGGGGCTGAAAGCCGACAGCTCGCTGATTCTGATCTGTCGGCGCTTTGTGTTCACGCCCTTCATGCGCTGATTCTAAAGCTGTTAGTTTGATGTCTCTCCAAACAATATTGACCAAACCAGCAGCAAAAGAAGATCCAAACGCTTCACATGAACATCGTCATGAATTCACTCTGACTTTTACTGTTTTGCTTCCACCGCGATGCACAGCTCTCTCTCTCTCTCTCTCTCTCTCTGTACTTCAAGAACAGTTTCCTTTTCTTCATTATTCGCTTGCTTGTTACGCACAAGTCTACCGTTGTTTACAGGCTGTCGGCCGCTGTTTTTTTCCCTTTTTACATTCTTCTGAAAAGAAAACCTAATTTCTGCCGTTCAATACTGAACAAATTTAAACTTTTTAAAATTATGCAAAATGCTTAGACGTGTCTCTAATAAAACCGCTGTAACGTCAGAGGTGATGTTCATGTGTTGATTAATGGTTTTCTTTCGTTTTTGATGTGCTGCAGAATATTTTTATAAAATCCAGAACAGGAAAATCACCTTCATGTTTTTCTGTTTTATCCTCAGCTGCTTTGACACAAAGGCCTCGCTGTGACGCTCACACCTGTGATAAAGTCTTGCGTGTGTCAGCTTCCTTTTTATTGATACAAAAATATGTAAATGTACCGATCTGAATTATATTTCTGACTGTCAAAATTTCCCAGATTCAAATCGAATCGAATTAAATCGAATCGTGGATCGAATCGATTCGGGACCTTGTGAATCGGAATTGAATCGATTCTAGAAATCAGTGACGATACCCAGCCGTACACAGGACACAGAAATAACCAATCACAGTTCAGTTTAACATGTAGCTCTTGGTTTGTTTGTTTTTTTACTTTTCATCTAGATTGTATTTTATGATAGAAAGTTGGTCTAAACAGTAAATCAAAAGTTTTAAATGTACTTACGAGCTTTGGTGCCGGCCATGTTTGTGCTGCTCAGGATTACAAAGCTTTGCACCGACACCTTCCTGCTGCTGCTCTGTGCTGTACGCCGAGGACGCCGTCACTTTAAGGCACTTGTTAAAGTTGCTGCAGGGCAGACTGCAGAGAGAAGAGAACTTTCATTGGTTCACCAACCACACAGCCACAGTGTAAATAACCTGCAGTCCCAATGTGTCACTGTTGGGGGATATTCAACCCTGGCTGTGAACCAAAAATGATTTCCTGGTTTTAATTCTACTGCATGCAACAACATTCCTGCTGTCACAACAACGCTTAGATGCTGCAGGGCAGATTCCAGAGAGAAACTGTCATTGGCTGGTTACACAGTGATGTCACAGCCTAAATATTTAGTAACATGATAATAAATGAGTCTGGTTATCAAACAGACCCTCAACATCTATATAACCTGTACTATACTAATGTAACCAACAGTTTCCCAGAGTAGATGGAGGTGACTCTGGCGCCTGAGCTCTTATAACAGGCCTGAGGTTTTCTGCCTGAGCATTACGGTCTATTCATATTTGGGATCTGGCAGCGGTTTCGTTGTTGCTTCATTCCGAAGCAAAGTGGCGTGTTCAGTTTTGTTCTCTTGAGGAAGAACACGAGAAACGTGTCGTTTAAAAGATTTATTTTTTTTTATATTTTTTTTTTAATTGAAAGTTTTGTAATTATGACAGTCATCCACATGAAAACAAAAACAAAAACAGTAAAAAACAAACAAACAAACAACTCATGATCATCGCTTCACTCTCATGGTGTGTTTAGACCAAACACAAATCCCTCTTTTCCCATGATTACATATAGAGATACAAAATTTGAGCCTCTGTCATCTTTATGGACCGCCAGCCCTGTATCATTCAGCTTTGATATGATAACAAAAACAATAGGAAGGGAAAAGTTTGTAAAATCAAAATTCATTATATATCTCACAAATGTTCATTTCTGTGCAGGTTGTGCCTTCTTATTTTCCTTTGGCTTTGCTAAAAAATAACGTCTTATTGCAGATTATATTCTGCCACTGAGAACCTCATAAGCTCTTTTATAAAAAGGTACTTTAATTTAGCAATACACACAAACAAAAAACCCCAAAAATAACAAAACAAAAACCCAACCAAACAAACAAAGATACTACGCACTAACAATAACATAGCGGCTCAGTGAAATCCGCAGATCTGCTCGGTCTGGGGGAGCTCCCCTCCACCTCTTTACAGGTCCCATGTCGTTAGGTTTTTACTACTGTCCACTCAGCACTTTACAGTCCATCCCTGATCATATTCGGAAGGGTATTTCCAGTCTCTTTTAAAAACTACCTTTAAAAAAATAAAATAAATAAAATAAAACGTCCTTAGCAGACCTTCCTTCTTCCAGTAGTTGCGTGAAGATCTCATCCCACGTTACCACCTTCAACAAATTTCTCCCACTTCCTCCAGTTTTTATGAAATTGGTCCATTTTGAGGTTAAAAAAAAAAGGAAGTTTTTCCATTCTATATATTTCCTCCATTATTCCTATCCAATCTTTCTTTGTTGGGGGCTCTTTCTCCAGCCACCTCCTGGTAAGCGCTTTTTTGTCAGCTCCCAACAGGATGTTTATCAAGTGTTTGTCTTTTAAGGAGGCTGCTGATGGGATATCGCCCAAGTACACAGTACAAAAATCCAAATTTAGTTTGAGACCAGTCACCAAGTAAATTGATTCGACCAATTCACTCCAGTATGACAGGAATATTGGGCTTTTCCAAAATATATGGAAATGATCTGCCATGTTTTCCCCACAGTTTCTCCAGCAGTGTCCATCTGTCAGTTGACATTTTTGTTTGTATTTTATTTTGGGTTTTATAAAAAAACCTAATAAAATTTTTCCACGTGAATTCCCTCCAATAACCTGAGCTAGTAGTTTCCATCTCCTGCATATATTTAACCAACTGTCCTCTGATATGTTGATTTTAGCCTCCGTCTCCCATTTAATTTTGATATAATTGGTTGATTGATCCTTAGTTTAAAAGATTTCATTTGCTTCAGCAGTTGCAAGTTTACAGCGCTGGACCTCAGTGTAAAATCAGCAGTGTTGGGCAAGTTACTTTGAAAAAGTAATTAATTATAGTTACTAGTTACTTCTTCAAAAAAGTAACTGAGTTAGTAACTGAGTCACAAGATTCTAAAAGTAATTAATTACTTGAAAAGTAACTATTGCGTTACTTAGAAAAAAAACGTTTAACCCTCTGGGGTCCCGGGTATAATCGGCCATTTTAAACTACTTTTGATGTTTTCTCCACGTTTCACCTTTAAAAACTATTTACCTTGTTTGGTCTCATTGTTTTCAGCACAACCTCACGTGTCTGAATTTACAGTCATGTTTTCATTTTGACTACTGTATTAACACAACTGATCTAAAATCAGACAAAAAACATAAAATCAAAAAAGTTATAGTTTTACTGTAACAACCACAAACATGTTTAATGACCATATTTCATAACTTTAGATGCAAATATAAATTGTCAATTTTAATTTATATGCACACGTTTTGCAAACAACAAAGTTATTTGCATCCATTTAATCTTTACCCTTTTTTAATAAACATTTCAAACTATTTACAGAACAATCAGCTGTTCTTCAACAAGATGCCACAAATTATTTCTCCCACTCCAAAAAAATAATTTCTGTCCACTATAAAGGAAACATCACAGCCTGATACCTGCAGGTCTGACAGCAGGTGTGTCACTGCTGTTTCTACCTGGAGACAGCAGTCGCCTCATTGTTCTGACACACAACACAAAACTGTCCACAACACTACACACTAAACACACTACACTACACAAGACAACACATTAACTACACACTCCAAACACGCTAAATGTCACAAATCTCTCACATCCAAAAAACTCTCTCTCTCTCCTAAAACTTCCGCCTCTTCCTAAACAACCAAATGTCATGTTGCCATATCATTTTTTGATTGGTCAACATGGTGCATTTTTCCACCAACATGAACGAGCTGTTTTATTTTTGACTTTTTTTTGTTTACTCATAAGCAGAGCGGTCTCGCTGTCCTTAGACAGTAAACGTGAAACTATTGAGGAAAAAACACTCGTGTATCTTGTTTATCATGACTCTGGTGTTACGTGTCCGATCAACACAGTTTATAAACTGGTATATGTCACTTTGTTGCTTTGTCTGTAAGTGGTCATGTGATTGAGCACGACTCCTTTATTCTTCCTCAGTCAAACAGCAGCACTCATGTGATTGTTTTGCCCCCTGAGCTCCAGCTGTTGTGCCAGAAAGTGATGGTTACCGTCCGCGGGAGCGCAGCTGCTTAAAGCTGCAGCGTCCAGATTCTTACAGCTACTTCCTGCAGCTGATATAAGCTGCAGTGAGCTGAACACAGCTTCAACTGTCTGTTGAAAAACGGTAACGCAACCGCATTTTCTTGTTAGTAACGATAACGGTGTTGTAACGATAGGAATAGTAATTATTTAGATTACTCGTTACTGAAAAAAGTAACGCCGTTGGTAACGCTGTTACTTGTAACGCCGTTATTCCCATCACTGGAAATCAGCCGTCTGCTTCACACGAAGGATGACCCTGCAGCGGGCCCTACAGTTTTATGCTACAAGAAAAAGAAGTATTATTATGACTACTATTATTATATTCTTCTGGAAGCGACGTGGCAGTCCTGCCGGATCTTCTCCTCTCTCTGTTCATGTCTAACCTCGCCTTCTATCTGCTCCTCTTCCTGGAATAAAACAGAGAAGATACCTTCCTGCATGAACATGAATTTTGCATGGCTCCATGAAACATACCTTAGGTTATATGGCCAGAATCTGTGATGTTGAGGGGTCAGGTGGGGCTGATGGATTTCCCGTGGCGTGACCTGCTGTCTGTCTGATACTAAACCAGGGTAAGATTTCCTCTAAAAGAGAAATTTCAGGCTCAGCGTCATTCTGGGACTTCAGGTTGTTTATGCTGTGACATCACTGTGTGGCTGGCCAATGACAGTGGCTTTCTCTTTGGAACCTGCCCTGCAGCATCTTTAACTAAGTGTTGTTGTTGCATTAGATACAGTTGTATTAAAGGAAGGACCAATCCCGTCGGTACAGCACAGAGCAGCAGTGCAAAGCTTTTTAACAAACATGGCCGACACACTAGCTCGTAAGTACATTTACAACTTTTATCCTGATTTACTGATTAGACAAACGTTATATAGCAAATGATAAAAAGTTTAAAAAGACCTACGTGCTAAACTGAACTGTGATTGGTTATTTCTGTGTCCTGTGTCTATGTCTCTTGTCCTGCTGTTGTTTTTATTGTGAAACATTTGTTTGAAGCTCAAAATCCTGAAACATGTGCTCCATGCAGTGCTGGAAACAGATTTATTTTACATGGCTTGCAGGAACCAAACCATAAAAGACCGTGGTTGGTGTCTGCAGCGGTGACTTTATGACAGACTGATTTAGGAGATTTATTTTGATGCGCATACAGTAAACCTGCTCAGCCAGTTTGTGGTTAGCGTTCTCTTCCTTGTTGGTACGACGATGGAATGGTTTAGCATTTTTCTGATGTTGAACGTGGACATCCAGCAAACTCAACCAGAGGTCAGCGTGTTCAAAGCTTACAGGAACACCCAAGAGCTGCACGACAGCACAATTACAAACAGACTGAACAAGTGCGGCTGGTTTGGAAAGGTTGCAAGACCAACATGGATTTTGGGTTTCCTCCATCATGAGGAGCAGCACGTTTGGAGGAAACCAAACACCTCATACGAACTGTGGGCACCGCAGTGGAAGGACGATGATTTGGGCTTTGAGTGGATGTCTGTCCTACAGCTAAAGCTTGGACCAAACTGTGTCATCAACAGGACAAAGATCCAAGCACAGCAGCAAATCTCCAACAGAACAGCTATAAAACAAACCGAGCTGCTGCAGAGCTTAGAGCGCTTTGCATGAATGAATGCTGCAAACCTCAATGAGCTGAAGCATCTCTGTGAAGGAGAGTGAACTAAAACTGCTCTGCAGACACACTGATGACGTCACACTGATCCATAACTGCTGTCAGAGACAGATGCTGCAGACTGTGTGGAGTTACAGGTGTGGACCCAAAAGGAGGCAAAGCTATGACTTAACGAACAGCGAGCCGTTTATCAGAGGCTGGTAAAAAAACAAAAGGCAGATGGACACTGAGGCAAAACTAACTAGAACTAAAGTGGGACAGCCTAAACATGAAATTATCTCCTGATATGTAAAACCCTAAAAGTGAAACTGTACTGTCATTCTACCATGATGGTAAGATTTAACATTTGGATTTTTACTCCGCATCTGTAATGTACATAGGGAAAAAAGACTGAAAACTGCACAACGTGGAAGAAAAGAGCAAACTAATCAGTATGCAGAAAATGTAGATGTGGTGACTGGACATTTAAACGGCTTAAATCAGCTTATTAATACGGCACCAATCAGAAAATGGGCTGAAATCTCATTTACTGTCATTTACAAAACAAATGAGGTTTTTCTGTGTAACTGTGCCAAATGTAGATCCCTGAAGCAAAAATCAATCAAAGATGTAATCCTTCCTATCACACCAACGAACAGGGTGACACATTTGTTTTGGACATAAAATAAATATTCTTTTTTATTTTCTGTTGAATCTTCAGATATCTGTCATAGATTGTCTTTTACTCCTTTTACATTTTGAAAACAGGCTTGTTAGTTTTTACTTTTGAGGGAAGCTTTTATTTCACAAATCTGAATGCATTCAAACATCAAAGAGATTTATTATGGTTTGTAGTCATTTTCTGCTTATGTTCTCTTTATGGGAGACTGTCCCCAGGTGTCCTACTAGGAGCCTTCAACACTCATGTGGGCAACGACAGTGAGGCCTGGATCCAGAACCCCAGCGGTGCTCTGTTACTGGACTTCTGTGCAAACCACAGTTTGTCCATTACAAAGACCATGTTCGAATGCAAGGGCGTCCATAAGTGCACATGGCACCATGTAGTGCAGGTTGCTGTTGACTTTGACTGAGGAAATTGCCTTGTGGTGAAAGGAATACTTCGAGGACCGCCTTAATCCCACTGGTATGTCCAATAGAGGAAGCAGAATCTGGGGACAAGGGGAACGGCTCACCAATCATTGGTGGGGTAAGGTCACTGAAGCAGTTAAATGAGTCCTTGGTGGTAGGGCCCCTGGGTGGATGAGGTTTGCCCTCAGTTCCTGAACCCTCTGGATGTTGTAGGGGTGGTGGTTCCCATCTTTAAGAAGGGGTAAACTATAGGGGGATCACACTCCTCAACTTCCCCAGGAAAGTCTGTGCCTGGTGCTGTAAAGGAGAGTCCGTCTGTTAGTCAAACCTCAGGTTTGTTTGTCCTACCAGTCTACATGTTTTTGTGGACTTGGAGAAGGCATTCAGCTGTATCCCTCAGAGTGCTCTGTGGGAGGTGCTTCAGGAATATGGGCTGTCTGGCTCACTGAGCCACTTGATCCTTATACAACCATTGCAAGAGCTTGGTCCGCACAGCTGGCAAAAAGTCGGATTTGTTACTGGTGGTTGTTGGACTCTGCCAGGGCTGCTCTTCGTCACCAGTTCTCTTCAGAATTTTTATGGACAGAATTTCGAAGAGTAGCCAAGTGGCAGAAGGCCTCCACTTGGGTGGTCTCAGAACCTCATCTGTGCTTTTCGCACATAATGTGGTTCTGTTGGCTTCATCAGGTGATGTCCTCCAGATCACACTGGAACAGTTTGCAGCCAAGTGTGAATCAGTGGGAATGAGAATCAGCACCTCCAAATCTGAGGCCATGGTCTTCAGCCGGGAGCCCACAGAGTGCCCACTCCGGGTCAGGGATGCCCCACTCCAAGTAGAGGAGTTTAAGAATCTCTGGGTCTTGAGCACAAAAGCAAAGCTCTTGATTTACCGGTGGATCTGGGTCCCTACCATCACCTATGGTCGCGAGTTTTGGGTAGTGACCGAAAGAACAAGAACAGGAATACAAGCCAGTTGAGGTATGTTGGACATCTGACTAGGATGCCTTCTGGGACAGGTGTGTAGGGCATGTCCCACAGGGAAGAGGTCCTGGGGGAGACCTCGGCTGGCCTGGAAATGCCTTGGTGTCCCCCTGGACAAGCTGCAGGAGGTGGCTGGGGTGAGGAAGGTCTAGGCTTCTCTGCTAATGCTGCTGCTCCCGTGACCCGGCCTGAGACGAGCACAAAAAGATGGCTGATGGATATTTTCTTATTTTTTATATTAGTTAAACTTACACCCGATAATATTCTGATCAGTGACTATCAGCAAAATCACATATAAATCATGACTATTCTGTGTTTAACAATTAAAACATACTTAATATTCAGAATCATGCATAACGATGCACCAGAAACAGCCACAGAGACACTAATCTGCCAAGGTCGAAGCTGAATCACGTCTACACACAAAGTCCACACTGTCCGACTGTGATGAGCTGCCTCAGGAAGGCCAACTAACGATATCTATTTATCTTCTTCAACAGATGCAAAGGACCTCCACCTGAGGATGGTGCTGCTTGGGAAAGCTGGAGTAGGGAAGAGTGCAGCGGGAAACACCATCTTAGGAAGAGAAGCTTTTCAGTCTTTTTCTTCCTTTTCTTCTGTAACATTGGAGTGTCAGCAAGAAACAGCCCAGGTGGATGGTCATACACTGACTGTGGTTGATACTCCAGGTCTATTTGACACCACCCTGTCTGTAGATCAGGTGGTTACACAGATTGTTAGATGCATCACCTTTGCTGCTCCTGGTCCTCACGTGTTTCTGGTTGTGATCCAGTCGACCAGATTCACAAGCGAAGAAGAAGAAACGATTAAAATTCTTCAGAAGATGTTTGGAGAAAAAGCAGCACGTTATATTATGGTCTTGTTCACGTATGGAGACAACCTGCAAGACGGAGTCGACATCTACAGCTCAATCAGTGGAAATCGGCCTCTGCATCGCTTCATCAGTCAGTGCGGAGGAAGATATCATGTTTTTAACAACAAGAGTGAGGATCGCTCTCAGGTCAAAGAGCTGCTGGAGAAGATCAACACCATGGTTCAGAGAAATGGAGCAACATACTACACCAATGACATGCTGCAGGAAGCTGAGAGAGCCATCAGAGAAGAGATGAAACGACTTCGGAAAGAAAATCCAGACATGGGAGAAGAAGAAGCGAGAAGACGGGCGAAGTTCCTGAAGGCTGCTGGGATAGGAGCAGGTGTTGGATTCATATTAGGACCAGTGGGATCAGCCCTGGGAGCAGGAGTGGCAATTGCTGTTGTGGCAGTGAAACAAGGAGAATGCGTTATACTGTGAAACCGGTTGGTATTTAATCACAATTTGAGAGTTTTTGTGGGAGTTCTTTACAACAAGGTTACTCAGTGTGTATTTGGGAGCTGATGATCGTCATTATTAGTGACTTCTAACTTTCAGATGACTGTCTGTGGTGCTCCTGATCTTAATGTGTATGTATGTATGTATTTAATGTCACTTTTATTAGTGGGAAAACATTTTTCCTTGATTTCTCATGTGTAAAAGGTACAGAAATTATTCTACTCCTTTCATACTTTGCATTTGTGATTTCTGTAAATCTAATTGTAAATTGGTTACGGCTCGCAAAAACCACAGAGACACAGAGGGTGATATTAAACTTACTTCAGGTTTTTGATGTCACTGTTGATTTTTCTTTTTTCTTCCTTGACTTTTTTTTCTTGCATTGGCATGAGGTGGTACAGAGGTTTAACAGGTAGTCCAGCTCCTCA
The DNA here is from genome assembly GCF_900408965.1 of Simochromis diagramma. Classification (NCBI taxonomy): domain Eukaryota; kingdom Metazoa; phylum Chordata; class Actinopteri; order Cichliformes; family Cichlidae; genus Simochromis; species Simochromis diagramma. The sequence goes on from NW_024386807.1 coordinate 460,056, forward strand.
GGATGGCATGTAAATACTTACTTACATATGCTCAGGACAAATCACTGAGACTTGCACACAAAAGGAACCCGTGAACTAGAAATATATAGATATATATATTAAAAACAACTCAGAAGCACTAGCGAATACTGAACTCAGAACAAAATAATGCAGAGCATGCACTTCAAACCATCTTTGAAATCCAAAAAACAAAACTTTGAGTCCAAGAAAACCACCTCAAAATGCTTGGTCAAAAATCCAGGACAATGAGACTGAGAGAGCTGCACAGAGCCATAAAAGGCCCTCAACTGATCAACAGGACCAATATCTGCGGGTTTGCACAAGGACGAGCAGGATTACACTGGCGGAACTGCAAAATGACCTCCAGTAGTCCTTTTCTAACCAACCAATCAGAAACAGACTTCATGAGGGTGACTTGAGGAACCAATATCCTCTATTTGTCCCCAGTTGGCATTTGCTATAGCCTATCAGAACTGACAGGTCCACCACCCAGTGCTGTTCACAGATGAGAGCAGATTCACCCTGTGCACACGGAAGGGTCTCAGGGTTTGAATGGACCCAGATGTGGAACTCCTTGAGTAAAGACAGTTATTTTATTTATTTATTTTTATAATTTGGGGGGTTTAATAAATTTGTCCATATTTCTAGAAATGAGAGCTGCTCCATCCAAAGTGGGATGGATGCCGTCTCTCCTAACAAGACCAGGTTTCCTCCAGAAGGTTTGCCAATTATCTATGAAGCCCACATCGTTTCTGGGACACCACTCAGACAGCCAGCAGTTTAAGGAGAACATGCAGCTAAACATGTCACTCCTGGTCTGATTGGGGAGGGGACCAGAGAAAACTACAGAGTCCGACATTGTTTTGGCAAAGTTGCACACCGATTCAATATTGATTTTAGTGACCTCCGATTGGCGTAACCGGGTGTCATTACTGCCGACGTGAATTATGATTTTACTGAATTTACGTTTACCCTTAGCCAACAGTTTTAAATTTCCCTCAATGTCGCCTGCTCTGGCCCCTGGAAGACAGTTGGCTATGGTTGCCGGTGTCTCTAGCTTCACATGTCTGAGAACAGAATCACCAATTACCAGAGTTTGACCCCCAGCGGGTGTGTCGCCGAGTGGGGAAAAATGGTTAGACACATGAACGGGTTGGTGGTGTACGTGGGGCTTCTGTTTAGGACTATGCTTCCTCCTCACCGTCACCCAGCCGCCCTCTTTCCCCAGCTGCTTGGGGTCTGCCGGGGAACAGCTAGCGGGGCCTACGCTATCTTCGGCTGCACCAGCTACAGGGGCCTGGCTAGCTACGGGTGAATGAAGGGTGCGAAGCCGAGTCTCCAATTCAGTAATCCTGACCTCCAGAGCTGCAAATATGCTGCATTTGTTGATAACGACTGTGTTTAGACTGTTCTTCCACCCAGTGGCGGTCCTAGCCTGTTTGGCGCCCCCCCCCCACCACACACACAGAAAACATTAAGGATTGTACTTTAACCCTTTAAAGCCGGTCGGCGCGGGCACGCTCCGTTTTGCGTAGCTATTTTTAAATCCCCGTAGAACCAGAACCACTAAGCTAGCGCAATAATTTTTTTTGCATATGAAACCGGAGGAGTTGTACTTACATCTCATGTCATCAGCTTGTCCTCGGTCATGGTTTCCTTCCACATATAGCTTTGCAAAAACTGCATCAAAGCGCTTGCAGGAACAAAAACATAAACACGCTTTGCCGATCCGATCAGCTGTTCGTAACACTTCCTACATTGGAATAGACGTCAGCGCGAACAATCACATTTCCGCCATTACCTGCCCGAAACCGGAAGTGATGTCATTTTCGCGGAAAATGTAGTTTTTTACTTAGTAGGTTTTTTTTTACCAGAAATGCCACTTTCATAAGGCTGCCGACCTATTGCACGCAATGGCGGCGCCATCTTACCCTCCGACCATACATACATGACACAAAACATCACATGGGGAAGACAGGTCAGAGAGGTATAACAATGGAAAATGCACCACATGAGGAAAGATAAGGAGAAAAAATAACTCCCCGCAGACTGAGCTCCAACAGGGAGATCAGTTTGAGAACAGAGAAAAACACCTCTGCACATGAAACAACTCTTAATACACCAAAGAAACACATGACAAGCAACAGGGGGGTAAAGGGTGAGAGACAGCTGAATTAGACACATCCGGGCCTGCGTGCGCTGGTCTACTTGATCCACCGTCAGCATCGGAGGGGAATAAGTGTCGAAGGCGTTTGGAAAGGGAGGGGGGGAGTGTGTGCATATCAATGTATGTATATGTGTGTGTGTGTGTCCATAGTTCAGCTGAGACAGTGTCCTTCTCCCTGCCAGGCTAAGTAAACAGCCTTCCAGCCAACCCAGGTGGCCTTGCATGGAATGGGAAGAACAGTCTAAACACAGTCGTTATCAGGGAGTTGTTGTTCGGCTCCAGCCTTGAGACCGCAGCTGGCGCCGAGAGGGTCTCCGCATGAGTGATGGTGCTTTTTACTTTAGTGCGAACAGCTCATATGAATTTCAAAGCAGTTCTACAGTCCAACACTGGTCTCTCAATCTCCCGTTGGAGAGCCGCGAGCTTCGCCATACTTGCGTTCTGTGATGTTGTCATTTCTTGTGCTCAAGGAGCCGATTCTGAGAACTCACGGCAGTGTGCCTCCCCGAGATGTCATCCAGTCTGCAGTCAGAGATCTTATTCCGAGTATTCACAGCAGCCGTAGCCTCTCCAAGATGACTCAATGAGCCCATTTTGAGAAACTCACGCCTCGTCCCATCGTTCCAATCCCAGCGGGCAGCCTTGTGGGGGTTTGAACAGCCAGTTCCGCTTTCTTAATTCTTCGATAAGTCAGGGCCAAGCCAGCTCCGATCAGCCAGAACCCTGTTATCATGGTTCATAGGTAGATATCTTCAGCACTCAGGCTCACCCGAGCCCAGACTTCGCGTTGAGAAAGGGGTGTCAATTGCATTTAAGGACCAGTTGATCAAATCCATAATTCCTCTTTTAGGTTTTAGAGAACAGACTGTGAGAGAGTGTTCCAGGGAAAAGTAATACAAAAAACATGAGTCTAGACAAGGACATAAGCAGGGAAGCTAAGGGAGAGGAGGAGGAGAAAAGTGCGACCGCCTTCATCAAGAGCAAGAGCAGAAAAACCGCACAAAGAACAGGATGACTGCTACCAAGCTCAAACATATTCAGTTCCAAACTGGAGAAAGTGACAGGTGACAGTTAGCGACAGTGAAAAGTATTTTTGTAAACTGTGGCCACTCCTCCACCTCGGCCCGTAGTCCTCGGTGAGTTAAAATACGAACAGTTTGACGGTAATAGTTCTGAGTTTGCGCTTAACTCACCGTCACTTAGCCAGGTTTCTGTCACACAGAGGAAATCCAGATTATGAGAAGTGAAGAAATCCTTCAATATGAACGTTTTATTTGCCAACGACTTAGCGTTAACCAGAGCAATCCTGGTAGGGTCCATCAGACTGGTGACAGCCATCCAGGGAACCTGTTTCAATGGCCCGATTCGCTCCACCGCAACGAAGATGAGGTAAGAGAAGGCGGGGACGCTGGATCTCCTCAGCCGAGCCGACAGCAGGTACCAGCCAGGTGGCAATAGGTTCCAGGAAGCGACGAGAGACGAAACGCCGGTGCAAAGGTCGGATTTCTGCCAGAGTGCATTGGGAAACTGTTCTGTCTCTGCCAGATGAAAGAGCTAAATATAATTTCAATTTCACTCACAGCCCGGTGCGTTTTCTCCGACATTTAAAGCGCTTCTTCTTATGAGATGGGGTAGGGCTGTAATCCACGTGATCCAGTACCCCATATAGTAGTGGAGGTGGAAAAAAGTCCTGTCCATCAACGCTAGTCCTTTCAAATTCTCTGTGGCAAGTTGAATATCTATCAGAGTTTCACGATCGTAGGTCAGTAGAGAGTCAGCGTGGTTCAATAAAAGGGACAAAAACAATAAAAACACGCAGACCAAAAGTGGATCCGACAGCCGTGGACGGCGAGCCGTGCACACCGGTGCCATTTACACTAGCCTAGGCTCAAGTCACAAACAAATATATTATGGTCGACAGTATCGAACGCTGCACTGAGGTCTAGCAGGACAAGCACAGAGATGAGTCCACTGTCAGAGGCCATAAGAAGATCATTTGTAACCTTCACTAAAGCTGTTTCTGTGCTGTGCTGAGCTCTGAAACCTGACTGAAACTCTTCAATAAACCATTCCTCTGCAGATGATCTGTTAGCTGTTTGACAACTACTCTTTCAAGGATGTTTGATATGAAAGGGAGGTTGGAGATTGGCCTATAATTAGCTAAGACTGCTGGGTCTAGAGATGCTTTTTGAGTAAAGGTTTAACTACAGCCAGCTTGTAAGCTTTGTAATCCTGAGCAGCACAAACATGGCCGGCACCAAAGCTCGTAAGTACATTTAAAACTTTTGATTTACTGTTTAGACCAACTTTCTATCATAAAATACAATCTAGATAAAAAGTAGAAAAACAAACAAACCAAGAGCTACATGTTAAACTGAACTGTGATTGGTTATTTCTGTGTCCTGTGTGACAGCACGGACACGCCGTCGGGGCTAAAAGCTGACAGCTCACTGACTCTGATGCTGCAGGTTTCATCAGTCTGACCAACATTCACTGAAGCAGCAGCAAAAGAGGATGATGATAAACATCGTCACTCTCACTCTGACTTTGGCTGTTTTGCTTCCACCACGATAAAATCCCACTTCCTGCACGGCTCTGTCTCTGTACTCACAGACCAGTTTACCATCAAATCTCTGTTTTCTGCATTATTCCCTGCTCATTATGCACCAGTCTGCTGTTGTGTTCGTGTTGATTCATGGTTTGCTTCAGTTTTTGTTCTACTGCAGAATATTTTAAGGTTATTTGCTATAAGAAGCCAGAACATCTGCTTCATGTGTGTCTGTTTGATCCTCAGTTACTTTGACACAAAGGCTTCTGCTGTGGCGCTCACACCTCTGATGAAGTCTCACAGTGTCAGCTTCGGTTTAATATATGGATATTAAATATGGATAAGTGCTGATAAATGAATAAATATTTCTGACCGCCTGAGTCTGAATTCAATCAAATTGAACGCAGAAGTCGACGTCGATAGCGAGCCCTACCACGCAGAGCTGGAAACAGATTTATTTTACACAGTCTGCAGGAAAACAAAGGCTTTGATTGTTCCTGCTGAGAAAACCTGTGGTTGGTGTCAGACCTGACAATATGAAGTTACAGGTGTTCATATTGAAAGGTCACAACCCAACAATGAGCAGCTGTTGGTGTTCTGACATGAAGAAACCACACACAGACAGTAAAGTACAAACTCTACTGTTTTTACTGATTGACGCTCACTGCGGTCCACAGCCTTTACCTGATGAGTGAAACTGAGCTCAGGTGAAATCTTTTGATCCTGTTCAGCCAGTTCGACTGTAGGTTCCTGTAAGCTAGGAGCAAGCTTCCTGCATTCCCTGGAGTTTTACAGGAAAGCAGAAAATACTCCAGATACCTCAGAAGCCACAGCTCTGCATTGATGTCGTTCTTCAGCTGAATACGTTTGAGGTTCTGTTTTGGTTCTCAGTGAGGAAGAGCGTTTAGAGGAGCCCTTTCAGATGCTTTCCTTTTTAACCGAAACACACTGTGGGTTTTTCCCACCTTGGTATTTATATGCCCCGCCCACAGTAGTCTTACCTGTGTCTTCTTCCACAAGTTGTCCCCACATGTCCAGTCAGTTCATCGCTCCCACACTTCTCTTTGTTTCCTCAAAGATCGAGTCGATTATTTAGTCTGTGCAGCGCTTCCGAAGGTCTCCTTTCGCGTTCCTCAGTAACGCCGCGGGACGTGACAAAACGTCGACATGTTACGCCTCGGGAGTGAGAACGGGCTGTCCACCAGCACCCAGTTGGCCAACAGGCATTTTTATGCCTGAAGCAACCCTTTACTTTGTGCTGGGACCAGTACCATGATCCCAGCACAAAGGGCCATAAACCAGCTAGTAATTATATTACAGTAACTGTTATACTACTGTAGTTGAATTACAAAGGTTATTCAGTTATCTGCATGCTAGACAGAGAGAAAAGGAAAAAATCAAAGGACAGGCATTGTTTTCCTTCTTGCACGCTCCGCTGATTGAGGAGGAATATGGTGGCACAGTACGATTCAGCCTTTCAGGACTGAACTTCAACAGGCTGACGAGCAGCCAGGCTGCAGCCTCCATTTCTACATGCTCATTATTTTACACCAGAATCACCGTGGCGACCACTTTAAAGTCTGTTTGGATTGGTGTTTATCTTTGCTTTGGGTTGATATGTAAAAGTTAAAAGTAACAATGTATGTGTGTCCTCATTAGGGTAGGGATTTGTGTTGGAGTGTGGCACTGGAGCCAGAGATGAGGCAAGTAACATACGGCAGTATTTTTAGGAAGAGTAGCAGCTAATGCATGTTACTTTACTTTTCTTTGTGTAACAATCTGAATACTGAACATCACTGATGAGGACCCAAGAAGATTTAAAAAATTAGAATATGGACTTAGAGGACTGATGATGCGTTTTTGAACGTTTCTCTCAAGTTAGCAAGAGCAAATAATTTGATCCAATTAGGAAGTGACCGCAACTAAGAAGTACATCAGGCAGTTTACAGCAAGACTACTGCATCCAATGTTTTGGTCTACGCTTGGTGTTTGGATGTAGTGCTCTGGTCACCATGGAAACTCATTCCATGAAGCTAATCTGAAGTTTGGAGGTCCGTCGTGATTGGCTCTGCAGAAAGCTGGTGACCTACGTTCACTCTGCGCCTCACCTGCCCCCGCTCGCTGATTTACGTGGCCAACCACTTCATGGCTGAGTTGCTGTCAGTCCCAATCACTTCCTCTTTGTTGTGATGACTTCAACAGGTGACTGTGAAATATTTATTTGTGAGGAAATTTCACAACTGGGCTTGTTGCACAGCTGACATCCTGCCACAGATCCACTCTGGATTTCACGGAGCTTTTTATTTACAAAGAAACATTTTATTTTTATTACACAGGAACAAAAATGTGTTGGATACTGATTCAGGGAGTCAGGTGCAGTTTGACAGCTGTCAAATTATCCATAATATAATTTTAATCCATAATATGACCGACTGATGGTTGTGAATGAAAATAACTTCTTACAGGTCAGATGATCAGTAACTAATGATGATGATAACATTAAAATTGCTTTTCATATCACAGTATGACACATTGTTTCTCTTTCGCTGCTGCAACAGCAGCTCCCACTGCCGCTCCCAGTGCTGCTCCCACTGGACCCAGCACACTTCCAGCACCCGCTCCGATACCCACACTCTTCAGGAACTTTTTCTTTTTCTCTTCCTGTCCTCCTGCACCTCCTGCTTCTTCTTCTTCCACCATCTCTGTATCTTCTCTCTGAATACGTTCAGTCTCTTCTCTGACGGCTCTCTCAGCCTCCTGCAGCATCTCATTGGTGTAACATTTTCCTCCGTTGCTCTGAACCATGGTGTTGATCTTCTCCAGCAGCTCCCTGACCTGAGAGACATCCTCACTTCTGTTCTTAAAAACATGATATCCTCCACCACACTGACTGATGAAGCCGTGCAGACGCTGATTTCCATTTATTAATGTGTCTATGTTAGCTTCATTGTCCACATCATCTCCATGTGTGAACAGCACCATAGTATAATCTGCTGCTTCTTTTCCAAATATCTCCTGAAGGATTTTCACTGTTTCTTGTTCTTCTTTGGTGAATCTGCCAATCTGGATGACGATCAGGAACACATGAGGACCAGGAGCAACAAAGGAGATGCATCTAACAAACTGTTCCTTCACCTCCAACTCAGACACGGTGATGTCAAACAGGCCCGGAGTATCGACGACAGCCAGCGTCTGTCCTTCCACCTCTCCTGTTTCCTTCTGACACTCTGACGTCACTGAAGCAAAAGAGGATGTAGATTTAAAGGCTTTTCTTCCCAAGATGGTGTTTCCTGATGCACTCTTCCCAACTCCCGTTCTCCCAACAAGCACCATCCTGAGGTGAAGGTCCTCTGCATGTGCTGTGGAAGTTAAAGAGATGGCTGTCATTATTAGTGGGAGTCCCTCAGTCATCATGTGGAACAGTAAAATATAAACATGAGACTGACCTTCTGCTTCCTCCTGTACATGGATGACATCACGCTGTGTGTCAGGAGTGAGCGAGGCATCAACGTGTTGATCAGCAGGATCTACAGCGAGGACATCAGCATGTCATTCAGAGTGGATAAGGCTGCGTCCACACGTACACGGGTATTTTTGAAAACTGAGATTTTCCATTTTCGTTTTAAAAAATAATCCCGTCCACACGTAAAGGCAGAAATGAAGGAAAACGCTGCTAGGAACATGCCAAAGCAGCAGGTGGCGCTAGATTCCTAACCGTGTAGAAATGTTGGCCAATCAGAAGTCTAGAAGCCTCGATGGGAAAAAGTAAACAAAGCTGGGGCATAGAAGCAGAACCGAGTCGTATGTGTGGAGGGACAGTAACTGTGTGTATATGTGAGCATTTAAACACTGCAGAGAGTAGAATTAACAGTAACAGTATTGTAGAAATTCATTTCACCGAAACAATAACGTCAAAAAATGCGCACACCTTTGACGCTGCCTTTTCTCCGTTTTTCTCGTCACCACGTAAACGCAAAAACTGAGTTTTCAAAAATATCCACCCTGGCCGGAGTTTTTAAAAATCTCCGTTTTCAGTGACCAAAAACGCCGTTTACGTGTGGACGAAAGGTGCAAACGCATAGAAAAATCTGCGTTTTCAAAAATACCCGGGTACGTGTGGACGTAGCCTCAGTGTGTCTGAGTGTTCTCAAAGAGAGGGACGGTGATCCGGACTGAGGCGTGGAGTCAGACCGTAGAATAAGAGATACCTGAGCATCCACAGGCCAACATGAAGAAGCTGCAAGAAGGTCCCCCGCACGTATCTATAGAGGCAGGAGTTCATGCTTCACCACTTCATGAACTTTGGTGACATGAACTGAGGTTAAATGTACAGTTTGATTGTGGAACTGTTGTGTTTCGTTCCCACACAGTGGTGTCTCTGAGCCATGTCAGGCTGAGGGGTAAATCCCCAAAACAGTTGCTTTTTACTGTAAAGCAATAAAGGTGTTTAGACACACAGTGAGTGAAGAAGAAACACCCAGTGCATCATGGGAATCCCCAGCAGCCTACGTCTATTGCAGCATAACTAAGGGAGGATTCAGGGTCACCTGGTCCAGCCCTAACTATATGCTTTAGCAAAAAGGAAAGTTTGAAGCCTAATCTTGAAAGTAGAGATAGTGTCTGTCTCCTGAATCCAAACTGGAAGCTGGTTCCACAGAAGAGGGGCCTGAAAACTGAAGGCTCTGCCTCCCATTCTACTTTTAAATACTCTAGGAACAACAAGTAGGCCTGCAGAGCGAGAGCGAAGTGCTCTAATAGGGTGATATGGTACTACAAGGTCATTAAGATAAGATGGGGCCTGATTATTTAAGACCTTGTATGTGAGGAGCAGGATTTTGAATTGATCAATTATTAAGTCATGTACTAACAGAGACTTGGAGGAGAGAGACCTAATATTTAATAATCCACATTTCACTGTTTTACTCTTTGGATACTGTATTGTTCTTTCTTTGTGATTGTTTATGTTTAAGTTGTTTTTTGCTGGTTTTTAGTTTGTTTTTGTCTGTTTGGGAGCTGACACAGTCTCTATGGAGATGGGGGTTTTTTTGGGGGGGGGGGGGGTAGCAGGAGGAGAGAAGCTGCAGAGAGGCATGTAAGACTGCAACTCTGCTTCCTGGTCCCAACTCTGGATAGTCATATTTTGGGGGGTTTAATAAATTTGTCCATATTTCTAGAAATGAGAGCTGCTCCATCCAAAGTGGGATGGATGCCGTCTCTCCTAACAAGACCAGGTTTCCTCCGTCATCGTTAAGCTGAGGACGTATTTATATAATTTCACCTAAACCTGCAAACATTATTCTGTGGTTATATATAAACCTATCCGGTTGTTCAGTCTGACGTCACTAGCCGTGTCTGGGCCTAAACTCCGCTGCAGGTCCATATATCAAACGATCACTATGGCATTACTGAGAGTTGAAAAACTGTCTAAAGTCTTTCATCTTTAATAAAATGATCAGCGTTCTGCTCTACCAGGTGTAACAGTTGAGTTTAACATCCAGGCATCCATGAAAACGGAATTTATGACATTTAACGGAGTTAGAAGTTAGCAGGAAGTTAGCTCGCTAGCTTCTATCTAAATACAATATAGCATGTCCTGACTGCGGGGTTTTGGAAACAAATTAAAACGTACAGCTCTGTTATCACTTCCAGCATAAATGAAGACAGAAAACTAAACAGCAGTGACGTTTGTAGGGTTACTGAAGTTGGGCTAGCTGGTATATAATGATGTGCTACGTGACCGCTAGCGACACAGCTATGTTAGCATAATATAAACAAGCTAACTTTTTTTCCACTCGATAAAAGTTAACGTGAGTGTTCTCGGTGGTCAGAAACAAATGTAATCGCATGGCAGGATGCTGTAAAAGGACCAAACTTCAGCCAGGAAAACAACTGAGATAATCCATCCACAATACGAGGTTAGTCATTCATATACTGCTGCATGGGCTGGGCTGTAGTTACATCCTAAGGTTTTAAAAACTGAGCTTAAATAAATGATTAGCGGTAATAAAAGCCGAGGGAGGTCAACAGTGATCACTGACTGTTTTAGGAGCTTTTTGAGATTAAATAGAAGAAAATACAAAACATTAAACATGTTAACAACACAAAAGCCATATTAAACACAGACTACTTTAGACCCGGAAGTAGGATTCGTCACGTCATCACTGAACAACCGGATAGAAGTTAATGAGGGTGTATATATACTGAGATGAGTGCAACAGGTGTGGAAGAAAGCACAGGTAACATTACTGAGGGCAGAGAAAACTTGACTGAAATCAAACTGGAAATCAGCTGAACTAAAACATCACATCGATCCAAACTATCACTGTCATAAAAAAAAGAACCACAATTAGCTCGACACTGAGAAGTTACAGTCAAACTGGCAGAACAGCATTACTCTGATCATCTACAGGAAATCATTTAGAGTCAGTTTCTGTCGAGTCGGTGCTGCAGACACCTCTGAGCTTTCACTCCACTTTGTGGACACAGTTCACAGTCACCGTCTGTGGGAGCTCCGTCTGTCGATCTAGTGTATACACTCAGGGATGAAGCTTGAGTTATTGATTTGTCTCTTTAGTCTCTCGCGGTTTATTAAGAAGACAAATGACAGGCTGTGGTTGGTGTGCCTGTGTAACACAGACCTGTTCTCACCACTGCATGAACCACAAAGAACTCAGGTGTTGGTGTTTGAAACAAATAAAACAAAACATTAAAAAGCAACAGAGATTAAAGAGAGACTCGGGTCACAGGAATAACTCATCACAGCTCAGGTAAACAGGCAGCTCTGCAGTTTCTCAGTTTCTGACTTTTATTATAAAAAGTTTGTCTGAACAGTAAATCAGAATAAAACTTGTAGATGTACTTACGAGGTAGTGAGCCGGCCATGTTGGTGCTGCTCAGGGTTAAAGCTGTGTCACAGTCACATGCCTGCTGCCGAAATGTTTTGCATGAGCTGGTTGTTGTACCGTGACGATTGTCCCTCCCTTTAAATGCAAGGTGCCAGACCTGTCCTACACACAGGAACAACACTCGGGCTGTGGCACCAAACACGGGGAAACAGCCATCAGTGGCTCTTTATGGGAATTATGAGAATAAATATATGTACAAATATAAGAATGTATGTGCGTCACTATATATATACTATATATGTCATGGCGTGCGCTGGCAGACCGTGGGGAGGTGGGGAAACAGGACCCAAACTCTTCAGTGCAGACAGTGTTTATTTACAAGGTGGTGAAGCGAGCAACAATAAATCCCCCTGTGTCCCAGACTGCCGTTCCCGTCTTCATCCAGTGTCAGTGCTCTGTGTCTCCACTCCTTAGTGTGGTCCGTGGTTGCTGCCCTCTCGTCCCGCAGTTCTCCTGGGAAAGTAACAGAAGCAGCCGTAAATACACCACTCAGTAACAAAACTTTGATTCACTGACTTCTAACTGGGAAACTAACGGAAATCTCACGAATCGATCCAGCGTCGGAGAGAGCTGCACCACACTCCTAAGTAGCTCCTCCGACGAGGCTTGATCAGCTGCAGGTGTGTGCATCTTCCTCAGGTGTAGCCAGCCACCTGGCAGACCCACCAGGCCTGATGGTGCCTGTAAACCATCCTACCAGAAACACCCAGACCCATACATGGACCCATACACATACCTGCAAGCAGGGAAACCAGGGACAGCCACACAATACATCAAATGTACATATAACAAGTAATATAAATCCAAAGCTGCTTATGGGCCCTGGGTCCCTCAGACCCCGGTCTCTGACAATATAAGACAGATGAGTCAATACTTCTGCCAACAGTGTATTTTGAGGTTAAAATGTTGCCTCTCTATAAGTTAACAGAGTAAACAAACTTGAGGGGTCGATGGTACTGACTGACGTTGCATGGAATGATCCAGTTATCAATCATGATGATTGATAACAAGACTAAAAGTTTTTGGTTGATGGCAGTTCGGCTAAAATTTCCCCTAAAAGGAAACATTTGTGAGCCAGTTTCCAACCATGTGGCCTCCTCCCACGACTACAGGTTTATTTATGTGACCGAGCGTGGAGTGGTATACAAACCCACTGAGGAATCTGCCCTGTAGTCACTTTAACAAGTCATTAAGTGCTGATGTGACAGCTGGAGTGTTGTTCCTGTATGTGATATGGTGGCATTAAAGGGAGGGCCAATCTTCATGAACGCACAGAGCTGATGTCAATACGGTAGCTGTGACAGCTTTCACAATCCTGAGCAGCACCAGCATGGCCGGCTCAAAAGCTCGTAAGTACATCTACAAGTTTTATTCTGATTTACTGTTCAGACAAACGTTTTATAATAAAAGTCAGAAACTGCAGAGCTGCCTGTTTACCTGAGCTGTCAGTCTTTATTTCTGTGCCCTGTGTCTATATCTTATTTATCTGTTACTTTTTTAAATTTATGTTTATTTGTTTGAAACAACAAATCCTGAAACATGTGGTTCATGCAGTGGTAAGAACAGATTTGTTTTATGAACGTTTACAGCCAACAGCCACCAGAGCCTGCCAATCCACCCAGTCTTCACTTTGAATGGCATAGATGGATGGATGGATGGATGGATGGATAGATAGATAGATAGATAGATAGACCTTATCAGTAAAACTGATTTCGGGGGATTTCGATGTGCGGAGTAATCCTGTTCTGCCAGTTTGGTTGCTGGTTCTCGTAAACTTCAGGGAATTTATGGTCAGCATTCTCGGCTTTGTTTTGATTGATGTGTGATTGTTTTGGATTGTTCAGATGTGTAGTCATGAGTCATTTCCTGTTTTATTTCAGTAATCAGTCCTTATGTAATGCTGTAAGTTTTACTTCTCCCATTCCTGGGTTTTCCTTCCTTGGTACTTCATCATCACCTATCCCTGATTCTGTATATGTAACTGTCCTAGTGTGACGAGCTGGTTGAGGGAGTCCCACTAATAACAGCAGTAATCTGTTTATCTTCTTCAGCAGTTGAACATGTTCCACACCTGAGGATGGTGCTTGTTGGGAGAACAGGAGTTGGGAAGAGTGCATCAGGAAACACCATCTTAGGAAGAAAAGCTTTTGAATCTAAAGCTGCCTTTTCTTCAGTGACAGCAGGGTGTCAGAAAATCACAGATCAGGTAGACTGTCAGATCCTGGATGTTGTTGATACTCCAGGACTGTTTGACACTGATAGACCTGAAGACGAGCTGAAGAGAGAGGTTGCCAGATGCATCTCCTTTGCTGCTCCTGGTCCTCATGTGTTCCTGATCGTGATCCAGATTAGCAGATTCACCAAAGAAGAACAACAAACAGTGAAAATCCTGCAGAAGATCTTTGGAGAAGAAGCAGCAGGTTATACTATGGTGCTGTTCACACATGGAGATGATGTGGACAATGAAGCTAACATAGGCACATTGATAAATAGAAGTCCGTCTCTGAGTGGCTTCATCCAACAGTGTGGAGGAAGATATCATGTTTTTAACAACAAAATCAAAGATCCCTCTCAGGTCAAAGAGCTGCTGGAGAAGATCAACACCATGGTTCAGAGAAACGGAGGAAGATATTACACCAACGAGATGCTGCAGGAGGCTGAGAGAGCCGTCAGAGAAGAGCAGGAGCGACTTCTGAGAGAAAATATATCGATGGAAGAGCAGGACGCAAGAAGGCGTGCAGAGAAAAAGAACAAGTTCCTGAAGGCGGTGGGGATCGGGGCGGGAGTGGGAAGTGTGTTTGGTCCACTGGGAGCAGCTCTGGGAGCGGCAGTGGGAGCTACAGCTGTAGCCGTGAAAGACAAAGAGTGTGTTACTCAGTGAATTTGATCCTTTTTTCATCATCTTTGTGCTGGATGGACTTTACTACGAGGTTACCCACTGTGGGTTTGGAGATGATGGCATACTCACGTCCCTTTATAAGAACCTTGAACTTAAACAAGTCCAGATGCTTTTCTTTCCAAGCTCCTTAGACGACCCCGACCTGGACCACCGAGAACCTTCACAGACCATCATGTTTACATTTCCATGGTCTGGTTTTAGTGAAGGACACAAACCTTCATGAACACACGGTGTCTCACTTTGTTCATTTCTTACTGTCAAAAACATGAAATTAGAAAAAAAATGGTTTATTTTGTTAACTACACTGGTCGACATCAAAGCCTGCCTGAGAGATAAAAGCCAAATATGGATGTGACTGGTTACTGTTTCCAAGATGTTTGATTTTAATCTTTAACTTTTCATCGGTTTACTTTGCTTCATATAATGTTTGACTTCAATTCAAACCTCAGAAAAAGCAACATTACATTAAAAATATTACTATGAAACATTAGTTCACACTAAAAAACAAATAAATTAAAAAAATGTAATCTAGTTACCTCCCAGCCTGCAGGTCAACATGTGTGTAGCTGAGATATATACAGCTATATATATCTATATATCTATACAGTCTGCAAATATAATAAATCATTACTGTAGTAACCTTTGTTACAAAAACTAATGACATCGCTCTAACATTTACACAACACTGCCCTCATCAGGTCAGACTGGGAATGACAACCAACCAGTAAACTCATCAAAGACTTGACCTAACACTGAGGTGTAGTTTACTGTATGTAGTTTACTGTCTGTAATTCACGTTTACCCTTTTGTGTTGATTCATTCAGGCCTGAATACAAATGCGCAGTAATCTGATTACCTCAGTCTGTCACTGCCAGAGCTGTGTGTGTGTGTGTGTGTGTGTGTGTGTGTGTGCGCAGCGTTTGTTTTGAAGCGTGTTGAAAGAAGAACAAAGCGTCCCTCTGTTGAATCTTTCCCGGCGTCTCTTCTGTTCCTCACATTAATCCTTTTGTAGCTTGTTAGCGAGAAGTGTTAACGAGAGCTGTGTGCTGATTGGACGGCTGTGATTAGCTGCCAAAGTGTTTAAAACGCTGAAAGAAACGTCGACAGGGAAACAACCTTGAACATTAGAAATGGTTTAGCGGAGTTTGGTCCAGACTGTTCTGAGAGGAAACAGGAAACATGAGGACACGATGACGGTCTGAGAGGCCTTCAGGGAGGAGGCAGCTGATGGAGGTGGCGACAGGTAAGACTGATCAGTCAGCTGACGGGTTGTTTAGGTGTGGAGGTGGTGGAGGTGTGGTTTTACTCTGTCACACGACTGTTTTTATCACGATATCTCAACCGAACGATGGATCTGACAGCTGCTGACTGATGGTCGCCATGCCAACACCTCTGAATCCAAGTGCAGCCATGTTTGAGGGGGAGGTCATGTGACCCTGCGGTAGAGCGGGACAAAAACAGGAAACATTTCTATTAAATGTCAGCTCTTCACTTTAACTCTGCACAGATCTACAAACCTCTGCAACAAATACCACGAACAGCAAAATCAGTTTTAAAGCTGGAAGATCCAAATCTAACCTGAAAACAAAGCTCTTCATGCTGTTTGTAGGTCAAACCCTTTCTTTGAAAAGTAAGCTGTCAGGTAGGTGGTACGTTTCATCTTTCTACGTCTCCAGAAAGAATGTGACAACCAATCACAGCAGGCTGTCCCTGCCGCTGATCCAGTCTAGCATCAGTCACACAGAGCGAAGAGTAAAAAGTGTTTCATGCGTTTCAGATTCTTTGAGAGGTTTAAAATTGTCTTCAGACGATCGCCGACGAGCGGACAGCTTCGGTCAGAGCTGCAGGAAGCAGCCTGCTGGCATCACGCCGGCGCTCACAGAGTTAAAAACACTGACTGGGATCAGCGTGTGGCCGATGCAAAGATCAGACAGGTGCGATGCATCAGGTGTTCCCTGCTGACATTTAATCTCCTCTGAAAGGTTAATCTGAGGCTTTTAATTTGGCGCAGGGCTTTTAATGTGAAAATCATCAGACAGATGGAGCTCCGTCAGGCTGCTGATTAAAACAACAGCAGTTTATTATCAGCGACTCATTAGAAACAGGAAATGATTATCAGAAACACACCGATCAATAAGTCTGACCTCAGGTATGAATAAACAACCAGAGCTGAAGTTTGGATTTATTAACAATAATCAGAAAACAAGAGAGAAAAAAAATAAAGAAACAAAAGGACAGTAAAACAAATAAATCTATCCAAACAATAAAATAATAAATACAAATTTATTTTAAAAACATTTCACAGGAAAATGAACAAATAATAATAAAAAAACCCAAACAAACAAAAAAAACAAAAAAAAAAAAAAACACAGGCTTCAGGCTATGGCGTCTGTCTGAACGGCAGTAAAGCCTTGAGCTCGACACACAACAGCTAAAGACACTTTCTGTTCGTACTCGCCCCAAAACAAGCTACTGCTCCAACCCAGCCAATCAGGATGCAGATTACAGAACACCGATCTAAACTGAAAACAACGAAAAGATGGACCAGACACTGAGAAGATGGAAGAAGCTAGCGCCCCGCGGACCGAGACGAATGTTCTGGCTGAACACTTCAACTGTGAGACGTTACAACATCCACCTTAGAAATAAAGGACAGAACTGGAGCGTTTCAGAGAGGCTCGCCTCAGCAGCCCCATCGAGTGGGCACATAGGCTGCACGGCCAAAACATCCCAAACGGCCCAACCCGAGCGATCATCAGGACGAGGCGAGGTGACGAGAGCGGCCGCGAAGCACAACAGACGCCATGTGATGGTTTTCTCTGCGCTGACGAGAGAAACCGGGTGAAACAGCAGCTCCTGTGGACTGATCTCCCATCACGGCAGCCGGCACCTCCTCCACTCCATCAGAGGTGGAAGAATTCATACGAAAGACCCGGAAACAAAATGATGGATAAATTCATGTCCACTCTGGAAGTGATGAACAACCTCAGCTCAGAGAAAATAACACGCTGTAGTCGTAGCTGTGCAGGCATGACGCAGGCATGACGCAGGCATGACGCAGGCATGACGCAGGCATGACGCAGGCATGACGCAGGCATGACGCAGGCATGACGCAGGCATGACGCAGGCAGCCTTAGACATGTAATATTTAATTCCTGTAAATGTTATTTGGCTTCTCAGTTAATATGGTCGCAGTGAGTTTAAAGCTTTGAATTAACAACAGAATGTTTTTTCTGCTCCTATACGATCAGTAGCCAAACAAGTTTCAGTGACAACAGGAGGGAATCTGTGACATTTCCACAGGTCAGGTCCTGGGTTGTGCTTTATAAGAGTTGAGTGTTTTAAATAGTCATTTTCGTTCCTACAGCTGAGACGAATGCAGTCAGTTTGTTTAAAGGGCACAAACTGAATGAAACGGATCTCCTGGAGTGTGAGAGGCCTTAGGAAATGTACTAGACTATAGAGAGTAATGAATAGACTCAAACAATGTCACCCAAAGGACGTCTTCATTCAAGACACACCCGTGTGGGAGTGAAATCGCTCGGAGAAGGACGAGGTTCAGGCTTTTTCTACCCACCTCTCATCACATGCTGATGGAGATGGGGACATAAATCATGACCCATCTTAGACCCACAGGGAGCTTCATCATCATACAGCGCTCAGTGATGAACAAAGACTTCATTATGGTTCATTTATACGGCCCAACACAGGTGACCTCAGCTTTTATATGTTCCTCTATACTGCAGCTCTAACTGTACCTTAGATCCTGGGCTTGACAGATCATCAGGTTCAGACTCTGAGATGCAGAGTTATACAACATTTCATGTCCGAACTGAACCTAAAATGTAAGGAGACGAGAAATCCCAACACAGAGAGCACAGTCCTGTCGCTCAGCCACAGTCGCATAGATTGTTTCCTTATTTCAAACTCTCAACTCATCGATCTTTAGCATTCAGCCATCACTGCTGGGTACATAACCCAAATTCACTGATGACGGTTTCTACTTCATTAAATCTGAAGCTACAGCCTCAGCCAGAGGGGGAGCCTTTGAGGCAATTATACATGGACAGATGATGGTTTACACAGAAAACAGATCAAATAAACATAAAACTGAGATGTTGGACTTGATGCTCAAATAACAGAAGTGGAACTAGAGATGAATTTGAATGACACTAAAGAAAAACAACAAAATCTATTAAAACTAAAAACATGATAAATTAAGTTCAGACAGCATCAGCCGAGCGTCGATCAGACCTGCGGCGATCAGGGAGCCAGAGCAGGAAAACTTTGGTGCATTAAAGTGAACGAGAGAGAAACAATAAATGAAATTAGAACTGCAGATGAAAACATCACAGATCCTCAGAGAACAAATGATCTCCTTATTACTCACAACTAAGAGGACGACCGAAGACCAGCTGGTGCCAGACCATAATAATGAGCTGGAGCTGGTGTTAACTGGGAGGAAGCCGAAGCAACAGCCTCTAATCGCCAACAATGAACAGCTGCCCGACGCGCCGCACAACGTAAAGACTCACAACCATACACAACGTAAGAATCGTTAGACTCTATCAACGTCACTTCACTTTGTCGAGAAGCTGGGACTGAATCAGACTCTCTGTCATCAATGACTGAACTTCCAAATGTAATGCACAAATTAAAAACAGGAAATATTTTACCTTGGTAAAGTATTTAAAGACACAGTGTTGCGCCCCCTGTAGGATAAGTTAGTGGAATGCTACACTTTAAAAGAGCTACCTCCGTCTATGCGTGATGATAATGGTACTGCCCAAACCTGGGAAACCACCTACGAAATGTGAATCCTACCAATCCCACTAATACAGATCCCAAGTTCACAGTACTGGCAAACCGACTTGAAGGGGAGCTTCATCTCTCTGCACAACGTAAACATGCAGACATGGCTCTGCTTCAGCTGGACGCAGAACAAGCCTTTGACAGGGTCGAGCAGAGCTAGCTTTATGAAGCACTTTCTCAGTTCAGCTTTGGCACTTATTTTACAACTTGGGTTAAACTAATGTAACATAAACTGAGAGCCTCAGTTATACCAACAACATCTACACCCTTCAATCTAAGCAGAAGTACACGTAAAGGTAAATGATGAAAGGTACATACGTGTGAGTGAGCTTTATTTTGTAAGGGGGTAAAAAATCCACAGAAACAAGGCAAGGAAAAAACCTAAACTGGACAAAAACTAACAAAACAAACCTGAAACCAAAACCAGAGCTGCAGGGAGACACGGAGGAAGCTACGCAGACAAACCAGCAACTAACAGAGGCAAACACAAGGCTTAAATACACAGAGGGATAACGAGGGAACGAAACACAGAAGGAGAACACAGCTGGGAGTGACTGACAAGATGAGAAAGGGGAAGCAAAACTCGATGCATTTACATAGGACACAGACTTTCAAAGTAAAACAGGAAACATAACAGACTTGACTAGGAGGGAAGAGCAACCATGGAACACAAACAGAAACCAAAAGATTAGAAAAGATAAACAATGACAAAGTCAAAGTTCAATAATTGTGCAAAGACTCAAAACACTGGGTCACTGATGCAGGACCAAACACTGTCCCAGCTCTCGCCTTTCTGGGACAATAAGGCCTGTGAAAGATTTGGGTTTTAAAATACAGTCTGCCACAGGTTTGTGCAAAGTTGCAGAACTATTTGAAACAGAAATTACATTAAACAAATTGGATTCTAATATTCAGACACGTGTGCTAAACACAGGGCCAAATGTTCAGACAGCCAAAGGTTTTGGAAAGTTCTCGATGTACTTGCAGACATTACCAGTGTGCAGCTGATTCGACGTCCTACACTCCCCCCTGTGAGATGTGATGATTCATGTACTGAGGTGTTTTTTTCTGTTCTCAAACTGATCTCCCTGTTGGAGCTCAGTCTTTGTTCTCCTTGTCTTTCCTCGTGTTGTGCATTTTCTGTGGTTTCGGTTCCGGGTCGCTGCTTGTTGGGCGACCGGCCAGTGCTACCTAGCCTGACCGGTCTCCCCAATGTGATGTTTGTGTTTTGTATGTATGGTCGGCAGGGCATCTATCTTAATTGCTCCTTGGGGATAAATAGAGTTTTTTTGACTTGACTAAACCACAGATGTCCAACTCCAGGCCTCGAGGGCCGGCGTCCTGCAGGTTTTACATGTTTCCTTGATCCAACACAGCTGGTTTAAATGGCTAAACGACCTCCTCAACATGTCTTGAAGTTCTCCAGAGGCCTGGTAATAAACTAATTATGTCGAATTATGTGTGTGTGTGTCTACATACATGTATTATTTTTGTGAGCTTTGTTTAAAACATCAATAAATGAATAAAAAAATAAAATAAATGTAAAAAATCGAAAACAAAGTGAACGATAAACCTCAGACTCACCTGTCAATCATTC
The DNA here is from genome assembly GCF_900408965.1 of Simochromis diagramma. NCBI lineage: Eukaryota > Metazoa > Chordata > Actinopteri > Cichliformes > Cichlidae > Simochromis > Simochromis diagramma. The sequence goes on from NW_024386807.1 coordinate 480,984, forward strand.
ACCTGTCAGAATCACAGCCCCGAAGCCCCGCCCCTGGGAGCGCTGTCCTCAGCCAACGGTAGTCTTGTCCGTCTGTGGCGCTCGCGTGTGATTGGCTGGATCCTGATTGGCTGTTGGCGGCAGAGAGGAGGGGTGAGAGCGGAGTGGAGTCAGCGTGAGCGGCTGCTCGTGGACAGACGCGCGCGGGCGGCGGATTAAACAAGGGTTCGGACATGGCGGGCTCCTCCATCCGGACCTCCAGCCCTCACACCGACTCTCTGCTCCACTCCGACCCGCCTCACAGTGCTTCTGTCCCGGCCGGCCCCTCGCGGCTGCCCGGCGGCAGTGTCGCGCACGCGGACTGCCGGATGGTGGACGTGCACGGCGTGCAGGTGGCGTCGTTCACGGTGGACGGTGCGGAGTTGGTGTGCCTGCCGCAGGTGTTCCAGCTGTTCCTGAAGCACCTGGTGGGGGGGCTGCACACCGTGTACACCAAGCTGAAGCGCCTGCGCATCAGCCCCGTGGTCTGCACCGTGGAGCAGGTGCGCGTGCTGCGCGGGCTCGGAGCCATCCAGCCCGGAGTGAACCGCTGCAAGCTCATCAGCAGACCCGACTTCGAGACGCTGTACCGGGACTGCACCTGCGCCAGGTGAGCCGGGCCGGAGGGAGGAGGGGATCAGCTGGAGTTTAGTTTACTTCATTGATTTGATTTGAGTTGTTTATTTGAGGTTTTCTGACACCGGAAACGATCAGCGCGTTTGATCAATAACTTTAAATAAAGTGAAAGCGTTTGAGCAGCTGAGCGCGTGATGAAATCAGCTGTCATTGATTGTTGATATTTTTCTGTTGTTTGTATTCTGTATACCACCTTTTTAAACGGTAACTGTAACGGAATACAGTTACTCATATGTTCTATTTTAAATACGCTGGTACATGTACTCTGTTACACCCAGCACTGTCAGAGCCAATCACAGTGATCGGGTCAATAATGATGATGACGATGATGTCATCAGCATGTGTGTGACATATGGACGAACATGCTACCAAAACAACTTGAAGCACGCACACACACACACACACACACACACACACACACACACACACCTTGGTCTTTCTGCTTGCATGAGGACCGTCATTACCATTAGGGCACGGTGGGGTCTTGTCACTCTGAGCCTTAAGGGGAAGGTGGCTGTCATCTATATCCTGTTATGATATTATCGGTCTGTGGTTGATATGATGATTCCTGCAGGTCCAAAGACATCACTGTGCCCTGTACTTTTTAATCTTTAACACCCTCCACTCAGTGAATCTTTGGTCGCTGCTGTTCGTCCTGCGGTAGAACAAAGACACAAATTGATATGTTAGGGGAGTGTGTCTGTTTTTGTTTGGCAGGCTCGAAAACATTTGTAAATTAAAATTAGGATTGCCGCTTATGAAGAGATCCACCAGCATGAGGGGACAGAGGCCCCCATGAAACAGAAATTAACTCAGTCCCCACAAGAACACAAAGACAAGTTCACAGAAACACAAATCTTCTGTGTGCCAGTGTCTGCGTCGCATCCAGGTGTATGTGTGTGTGTGTGCGTGTGTGTGTGTGTGCGTGTTTAATCACGTGAAGGTAGGTTTCTGAACGTGGATCAAAATGTTTTTTTAATTATTGGATTATGTAAATACTCCTCAACTAATTAAATTAACAAAGAGAAGCTCTGTGTGCATGTGAGTGTGCGTGCGCGCCACGTGCGCGTGTGTCTGTGCGTGCGCGCCGCGTGCATGCGCGCGCGCGTATGTGTGTCTGTGTGTGTGTCCGTGCGTGCATGTGTGTGTATGTGTGTGCGCGCGCCCTACATGTTGTATGGTGTTCATTGATGAGGATATTCATAGAAATACAGACTTTATCATCTGAGCAGCCGTTTCCTGACTGCAGTCATCACAGCTGGAACATCAGCCTGTAGCAGGACAGTGTTAATGTTTTTAGTCCTTTATTTATCCAGGTAAAAATCTCATTTTCAAGAGAGACCTGGCATCATGGCAACAAAAGTCAAAAATACATGTACCACATCAATGCATAACATCTAAAAAAAATACAATATCCCGCACAAACATGTGAAAAATATACAATAACAGATCAACTGAGTGCGACATTAAAAACAGTCACACTGAGTAAAACAGTGACATCACACATGCTCCATCAGTATGTATCATCACGTTGGACCTGCTTCACTCATAAATGTATGAGTTGAAACAGGAAACAAAGCGTTTTTTCACTTTACTGCTCGTGTTTGAAGCTTTAGCTGACATGCACTCAGTGGGCGCTCGCAGGTCAAGTTTTTTTTTTTTTCAAAATTATTACTCCTGTTAAAGTAGGTCAGCTGTTCAAGAGTCTGATAGTAGTGAGGAAGAAGGAGCTGTTGAGTCTGGATGCTCTGGATTTCTCACTTCTTCCTTTTTTTTCCTGTCCCGTTTGGATCTTTAACCATCAGAATTGTTGTCTGAAGACCAACAAAGATGCCCAACGGATTTACTTTACCAAGTGGATCATCATGGCCTTGCCATATTGGTCCATTTGATTGACCTTTATTATAATTATGTATTTATTTTATTTTCAGTTGTTACAGATGAGACAGACATGACTGGGGGATAGGACAGCGAGGGAGAAAGAAAGAAAGAAAGAAAAACAGAGGGGAGAAGAGGGAGAAGGAAAAAACAAACAAAAAACACCTGGATAACCTGTCGAGAGAAGAAAAAAAACAGAAGAGAAAACAAACAACAAAAAAGAGCAACATAACAAACACAACACCATCACAATACACTAGCTAACAGTAGATACTAAATATTAAATGTTATTGTGCAGCACGCAAGATCAACAGCGCACAATGTGCTTTGAGGTAGCAGCCAAGAAAGGTGTACATATAAATGGCCCACCCTGTAGTTTGTGTCTGTGAACACCCGTGTGTACACCTGTCTGCACACCTGTGTGGATCAGCACGCTTGTATTCAAAAGGTTTCTCCATGTAACGATCTGCTTGGGAGTGTGGGGAGCCATAGCCCCGCCCCCCCAGGGCATGAAGCAGGTATGGAGGTGATCCAGGCCCCAGAGTACGAGAGCCCAAGGAGGACCATCGAAGGGGCAACCGTGCCACCCTCCTGGGAAGACCTGAGGAGAGCCCCAGACGAGAGGCCACCCAGCAGCCACGGAGCAGAGGCCAGAGGGGGTTGCAGTGACGTGCCCACGGGCTCTGCTGGCAGCCATCTGTGCCAGAAAGGACCGAGCCCCAGGTCCAGAGGCCTGAGGGCACCCCAACCCCCAGAAAGAGCCCAGCCGGGCCACAGGCGCCAGGCCCCGCCAAGCAGCCACCAGGAGTGAACCAGTACATACATGAGCACCCAGCTCCGGACACCAAGAACCACCAACGCACCGACGTATGAGGGCACCAGCCACCGTCAGGGAGTGTGGTGAGGGGGAGACAGGCCTCCATACCTCGGAGAGCCTGAGATGTTCACAGAGAGGTGGCGTCTAAGACCCGACCTGACGTCTAGACACAGGCGAACAGGCGCACGCATTCCCACCCCCATACACATATAAACAAATACTCAGCACTCGCCCGACATGAAGACAGACACAAATAGACACTGTACACACAATCATACTCCCCAAACATACTCTTTATCCCAGGTCCAGGTACCGCCCCCTTATCGGGAAGTAGCAGGGAGGCCCCGCATCCCAGACCCCAATCTGACGGCCGACACCTCCTTCCAGCCCCCCCCCCCCAGCCCCGACGGTTAACAGAACAGGGGTGAGTGGATTTCACACTTCTGAACCTTCACCCCGAGGGCAGATGGTAGATACTCTGCAGAGAGGGCAGCGGGGTCCTGGTGATCTTCTCCACAGTTGTTATCACTCTCTGCAGGCGTTTGCGGTCCATAGCAGTAGTGCTGCCGTACCATGCAGCTGGTCAGTGTGCTCTCCACAGTGCAGCTGTACAACCTGCTGAGGATCTTGGCCGACATACCAAATTTCCTCAGCCTCCTCAGGAAATACAGCCGCTGCTGAGCCTTCTTGACCAGCTGTGTGGTGTTCAGTGTCCAGGTGAGATCCTCAGAGATGTAGACGCCCAGGTACCTAAAGCTGCTCACCCTCTCCACTTCAAGGCCCCGGATAAACAGCGGCTGGTGAGGCCTCCTCTTCTTCCTCGTGTCCACTATCATCTCCTTTATCTTTATCTCCTTTGTCCTCACACCATGACACCAGACCGGCCATCTCTCTCCTATAAGCCGCTTTGTCCCCTCCAGTGATGCGACCGATCGCTGGAGTGTCATCCGCGAACTTCAGTATGGTGTTGTCTTTGCTGGAGGCGACACAGTCGTGGGTGTACAGGGTGTAGCGGATGGGACTGAGGACGCAAGCCTGTGGGACGCCAGTGTTTGTAATAATGCTGGCTGAAGTCCTGTTGTCAATCCTGACGGACTGGAGCCTGCCAGTCAAAAAGTCCTGTAGCCAGTCACAGAGGGTGGGGTGCAGGCCGAGTGTAGACAGCTTGTGAGAAACATGTAACAAACATGCATCTGTGGGTTGAGCAGCAGAGTCGGGGCACATTGAGAAGACTCTTGCCTGGTGTTGTTTACTGGATGACTGAAGAAGCAACAGTTTGACTTAATGAGCAGGAACCTCAGCAGCATGTGGAAGAACCACAGCTGTCCTCTGTTGCACTACCCAAAGTCCTCTCCTTCGGGTGGCGCTGTCACTTGGTGTTCACGCTCTCTGCGGTAGAGCATCACTTCCTGTTCCTGTTCCACCACACAGTGGTGTTTTTGAGTAGCTTATCTGCTTAGCAATTTAATTAAAAACTTTTAGATAACTTCTGTTTTCATAGTATAATCTTCACGTGCTTCATCCGAAGCACACTCTCTGCCAAGCTCTTTAAGTTTGTGCAGCTTCCCCGCTTGAAAGGGATTGATGCATCTACCAGAGGTGTTTCACTGGATTTCACTCAATGACCAGGCGGATCTTTTGTTTTTCTTTTAATCTTCTTTTCGGCCGTAGTCAGCCATAGGTGAAAAACCTTTAAATACAAACCAAAAAACCAAAATACAAATTACGTTTGTTATCACACCTCTGTGAATATTAACCAAACCAAACCTTTTTTAACACATCAATAGCAGTGCATAAGCTTTGCAGCACAATATTTACTTGAGTATTTTTAAATGCTCAAATTATGTAATTCACTCTAACGATTGTACATACTGCTTTCTATAAAAGTGCAAAATCAAATGACCAATCTGCATTAGAACTTAAACAGTAAACAATAGTATTCATGACCAGCTTCTCTTGCACTTAACCATATGCAAGCATTAACAGTCTTCCATATGCAGACCGACGATAAACAATGGTGCCGCTCGTAAACAGGCGACCAACCCACGGCACAATGCTAATGCTATGTAAGCTAGCGGCAGCCGCGATTCTTTAGCAACCCGCTTCAATCAGTCTTTGAACTTAGCCAGAAACCATTTCCTTACCGGCTGCCTCCCTGGATTTATAGATACATCAGCTCCACACAATATCCCTGCCGGTGACAACTTATTGGTCTCAATATGCGTACTTGTGTGTACTTGCGTTCTCGTGTACTCATGATACGTCATCAGTCGGAGACCAAGTACTGTTCCAATTCGAAGTACGCATCAAGCCGAGAACGCGAAAAAATCCCGGATGTGTTCTCGCTCCGCCTGTTTTATCGAGCATGCATCGGTGGTGACTTGTGTGGACTGGTACAGCTAAGTATCCCAGAATGCATTCCGTCCAAAACTCAAACGCGGCAATGGCGGAGGAGCGCGGCTAAAAACTTTTAAATATTTCTGGGTCACAAAATAAACTTTTAAGATATTTTCAGGCAAGAATGTAGCTGTGTAAGCTTCAAATATCTGCTCGGTTTATCAAGATATCACATATTTCTAAACGTGCAGACGTCTGTTAACCACCAGCCTGATAGCAAAGCGGGAGGTCAAGGATTACTAGAGCCCGGCGAGAGCAACGGACTCCCGCACATCGTTTTCAACGATGTGCTCCCTGGGCGCCCAATGGCTGCCCACTGCTTCACTGAGTGAATGGGTTAAATGCAGAGAGAAATTTCCCCACGGGGATCAATAAAGTACACGTTCTTAGTAGGGGTGCAACGATATTTGTATCGATATTGAACCGTTCGATACAGTGCTTTCGGTTCGGTACGCTTATGTATCGAACAATACAAAATTTGTAATTTATTTTATCAACTTTCCTTCTGACGATGCTGTCGGTGTTGAGCGCTCAGTGAATCTGCGTTCGACTACTCCGCCTAGGCTGCACTGTCGAGCGCAGATCCACTGAGCGCTCAACACAGACAGCATCGTCAGAAGGAAGAGCGCAGGGCAAGCTAGCGAGACAGAAGTTAAGCTCTCCTTGTAACATGGACCCTCATTCAGATGTGGCGTTTGGAATTATTTTGGTTTTCATGTGACGTATGACCCTGAAGGTAAGCGCGTCATGGACTAAAGTAAAACAGTATGTTGGATGTGCCACGCAATGCTCAATTACATGGGTGGGAGCTAGCGTGTTAGCGCAGTTAGCTCGTTAACGTGTTGGCCGTCTAGCCCCATGCACGGGGCGATCCGCGGTAGCTCGTTAACGGAGATTTGCCGTGTTGTGGCGTTAACGTCATTTCAACGAGATTAACCTGAAAGCACTAGTGGGAACACAACGAATATGACTGCACATTTACATCATCCTAGTGCAAAGACAAGTGGAAGCAGACAACAAGCACGCATGCTACAAACTTTACCCGAGTCATTTAGACAGCCGTTAGCACATGATTCTCCTTATGGGGACCTGATATGTTTAATATGCTGCTGAGAATATAGCCCAGAAGAAGCGGATAGTATAGCTTTTATTTTGGAAAGAGACATTTCTCTGTAATAAACTCTCTTTTACAAAGATGAGTGATTCCTCAATCAGATACAGGGCTCGCAAAATTGCTAGCCCGACGTCCTGGGGCTAGCGATTTTTCCAGTCGGGCTACCAAAATCTATCTCTGCCCTGCCCGTCAGCCTATCGTAGGAAGGAAAAATATATGTCAATGCTTTTGTATTCTTTCGGAAATGTAGCTGGGTAATTATGTCATTGGCATCGGTGAGCCACTGTCAATATGTGACATATTGAAATCGCGTTTGAATTTGCGCTTGTTTTTTGCTTTCACTTTGCAATCGCGCGAACTGTGTATAGAGAGCGACAGCACTGATTGGTGAGTGATGATAATTTGTGCACCAATTCCTCTGACATCGTCTTATCAATCGTTAGCTTACTACGCAAACATGACAAGCGAAATCTCCCGCAGCTTAAACATGTGAGAGGTTGATCGCGCAGAGAATCACTGAGCTTATGTGAGTGCGTGTGTAAAAGCAGCAGGATATATATTTCAGTTCTGCTGAGCCAAATAAGACAGGTCAGGGTGAAGAAGTGACAGCCAAAGAAAAGCTTACCACAAAACGGAGAAGTTATGACAAATCAGACTATAAGGCAAAAAGAAAGTGCAGCTTTATGGTTTCATGGACAAAAGAATTTCTGTGGCTGCAATATGACGAGCTAAATAACCAGGGCTGCACATAAGTGGTCCGCAGGTGCGCATTCGCTGTCAAAATAAAAAACACGCACAAGGGTTAGGGTTCAATTTAAAAACTGTACTTTTGAGTTAAAATATATATTTATAATTTTAATAAATGACAAATTAAAAAGGCATGAACATTTTTTTTTGTATCGAAAAAATATTGAACCGTGACACCAAAGTATCGAACCGAACCGAACCGTGAATTTTGTGTATCGTTGCACCCCTAGTTCTTAGATAACATCGAAATGTTAATGTTTGGTTTATTTCAGTGTTTTATTTGTTCCTAAGTAAATCTGTTTGGCTTAGATATTTTTCAGTTCAGGAGGAAACATTTTCAAACTAAAACTAGCAGCATGTTAATACGTGGAGGTCCTGAAGGCTGCTTCAGAAGGATCAGATTATATTCTAAATATTTGTTCAGTTCTCTTCCAAACCCCAGCAGCTGTCTATTGTAATTTTTGAGTGTCCACTAAAATAAAAATAAAAGCATTCTAAAATCTCACCTGTTTCGCTGTGATTAAAGTTAAGCTTCATAACATATTACTCACAGTTAAATTAAGAGGGGACGGCAGTAAAAACTCCGGACCTGTGACATCATCAAATACGCTGGTGTTCCAATTGTACAAATCGCGAGTCCATGCTCGCGTTCTCGGCAAGTCCGGACTCACCGAGAACGCGAGTATGGAGTTGCGTACATAGGATTGAGAAAGGGCCATTGAAAGAATTATGCTGGGTTAGTGGCAATTTCCTGTTGTTCCCTAGTTCGCCTTCTTTTTCTTCCCGGACAGAAAAACAGACACAACATTAGTTCCACCCAGCTTGCCCTCCAGCCTGTCACTTTTACTTCTTTGTCTCAGGACTCTCCACCTCCTAAACTCGGTTTGACTTGACACTCTCCGTGTACTCACTACCTAATTTATAGCCAAAGTATTCACTCACTGTGTCTTTACTGTTTCTCTATCTTAGCTTTGCCGACTCGCTAGCAGCATGGCCTCTTCACCTGTCCCTCCTGCACTTTCCTGCTCATTGTGTCAGATGTTTAGTTACTCCTTGGCCTCCTTTAGCAGTAATGATACTTGTAACAAATGTTGCAAATGGAGACCAGGAGGGCAGCTGGGGAAAGAGGGCGGCTGGGTGACGGTGAGGAGGAAGCATAGTCTTAAACAGAAGCCCCAGGTGCACCACCAACCTGTTCATGTGTGTAACCGGTTTTCCCCACTCGGCGACACACCCGCCGGGGATCAAACTCTGGTAATTGGCGATTCTGTTCTCAGACATGTGTCCTGCTGCAACAACAGCACTACCACAGTTTCCCCAGAAACTGCACTGTCTACTGATCATCATCATCAGTATTATAATTATCATTATTATTGTTATTCAGGTAATGCTCACCTTCTGGGACATGTGTGTGTCAAACATGGAGACAGGATGGGTTTGTTTCATTGGCATTAGAAGGATCTGTTTCACACCTGTGCAGGTTGGATCTTTGTGCTCTGTGTTAGCATCCTCCTGATGCATCACTCAAGAACTTAAGACAGGACGGCCTGAATTGATGGTGCCTGTTCCAGATGTTAGGAGTTAGGGCTGGGCGATATGGCCTAAAATCCATATCGCAATATAATTTGAAGCACGTGCGGTAACGATATATATCACGATATGTTCTTTTCTTCTGTATAACGTATTTTCCACACTTAAAATCCTTTAATTTTCTCAAAAATCGAGAGTGTGCCTCATGTATGAATTCTGGTTGTGCTTACTGACCTCGAACCGATTTTGGCTGCAGAAATCTGTTAAAAATGTTCTAGTACAACTTTGGTAAGCCGCGCTGCTTGATGGATTGTCAGAGCATTACGGCGGCTGTGGTGAGGAGCTTCGCGGAGTAATCTGGGTCCAAAACTCCGTCCACTTCAGGTCCCAAAGTCAAACGAATACTGAGAATTAAAAACTGTCTAAATTCTTTCATCTTTAATTAAATCATCAGCGTTGCTGCTTTACCAGGTGTAACAATTAAGTTTAACATCCAGGCATCCATGAAAACAGAATTTATTACATTTAACGGAGTTAGAAGTTAACAGGAAGTTAGCTCGCTAGCTTCCACCTAAACATTTCATACCGTGTTCTGACTGAGAGATTTTTGAAACTAATTAATATGTACAGCTCTGCTATCATTTCCAACATAAATGAATAATAATAATGGATTGCATTTATATAGCGCTTTTCGGGGCCCTCAAAGCACTTTACAATTCCACTATTCATTCACTCTCACATTCACACACTGGTGGAGGCAGCTACAGTTGTAGCCACAGCTGCCCTGGGGCAGACTGACAGAAGCGAGGCTGCCATATCGCGCCATCGGCCCCTCTGGCCAACACCAGTAGGCAGCAGGTGAAGTGTCTTGCCCAAGGACACAACGACCGAGACTGTCTGAGCCGGGGCTCGAACCAGCAGCCTTCCGGTTACACGACGAACTGCCAACTCTTTGAGCCACGATCGCCCTAAATGAAGACAGAAAACTAAACAGCAGTGGCGTTTGCAGGGTTACTGAAGTTGGACTACCTGGTATATAATGTTGTGCTACGTGATTGCTAGCGACACAGCTATGTTAGCATAACATTAGCACAGTGAAGCTGGAGGATGAACACCAACTTTTTTTCCACTCGATAAAAGTTAACGTGAGGGATTCTGGCGGTCAGGGACAAATGCAATCGCATAGCAGGATGCTATACACGGGCCAAACTTCAGTCAGGAGAACAACTGAGATCATTCATCCACAATACGAGGTTAGTTATTAATATACTGCAACAACATGGGAACAGAGCAGCTGCGAGAGAATTCAACATTAATGAATCGATGTTACGGAAGTGGAGGAAGCGCAGTTTTTGGCTTTCCCCATATTTCAAAAGTGCTTCATCTCTTTGCTGTGACTGTCGCCATAATTTGCAGATGATAATGGTTGTAGCCGCTGCAATGCTTTTGACCAAAACAGGCGCAGCTTGATGACATCATCAACATGCGCTATCGCGATAGAGCGATATAGTCAAAATTTCTGTCGTTGGCCAAATTTATATCGTTTCTATCGTATATCGTTTATATCGCCCACCCCTATTAGGAGTGTTGATTCAAAGGTCAACAGAAACTGTGTAACTGACAACTCCAACACACAATGTGTACAAGAAACAAGACAAAAATATAAAAGATGTAAAATTTTAAGCTGCCTGGAACTCACAAACTGAACAATTAGAGAGAAAAAATACTGAAAAGACACAAACTACAAGAAAAATAAATAAAAACAAGGACCAATGTCACAGTTTGTAAGCTCTACGATGCATTATCAGGACACAGACCTGAACCCTCAAACACACACACACACTTTGTTCTTTGCAGTTTTTTGGTTTGCTGTTTTCAGAAGTAACTGCACTGGCCTCACTGGGTTAAACTGGGTTCACTGTGTGTGCACATAAAGGATCTCTTGTCCCAGTTTAATTAAGTGTAGAAAGCCCAAACACACACACACAATTTAATTTACTGTGTGTGGGCGGGTTCTATCAGAGCTGTCAATCAAACCCTGACCTGTGGGTAACCCCCCCCGGACTGTCTGTGTGTGTGTGTGTGTGTCCTGATAATGCATCGTACAGCTTAGGTCCCCTCAAGGTTAGTGAGACAAACGTGTGTGTTCACAACAAGCTGAGGTGGGCACACTGGGACCTTAAAATGTATGTAAAGTAATCTGATTACTCTGTGTAACCCACTCAGTTCTGCTTGTATGGTAGCATTATTATCACTGAGGTCCTTTAAATGATTTTTCCTTTATTATTTGGAAACTAAAGGATATTTTCTGTAATCATTGACATCACCTGACTGTTTTCATTCAACATGTTTACTTTTCTTGTTTTTTATCAGCCCATTGTTTTAAGTTTGGCTCCGTATTATTATCTTTATTGCTTTTTATTCCTACTCTTGTATTTGTATTGACTGTGTTGACATTATTATTCTCTTCTAATATTTCAGTGGGGGAATATTGTTTTCTGTCACCTTTGATTTAATCTTTTATCTTCGCTCTTTTATTTTCCGTATTCATTCTCACTACACTGATTCCTGCCTCACTTCCTGTTCTGCTGTGAAATACAACAACAGGTAATCAAGTGACTCTTGATGTGTGTGATTAGTAGTTTTAATATTTTAGTTCCTGGTGTTTATTTCCTGTCAGTAACATTGGTTCCGCCCCTCTGTCTGAGCCACGCGGTGCTTCTCTGAAAGTCTTCCCCGGGGACGATGAACGGCCTCCAGCAAAGTCGACATCAAACAGATTCATTCATGAAGCTAAAACACGACATTAACCTGGAATACTGAAAGTGAGAGAAAGATAGGCCAGCGCTCATTAATTATTCACAGTTGTTATTTAAGGTGGAATCTATTAAGGCGGTCGGCAGCCTTCTTTAAAGGAACGTCCTGCTGAGTTTCTAATGTCTTCACCTCTCTCAGCTCTCGTCCAGGTCGGCCTCCTAAGAGAACGCTGGGCGTGGCCTCCATGACTGAAGGCTCCAGGCTCCTCCCACCACACAGTCTGCTAAGCCCCACCCTGCTGTCTCAGACAGGTGAGCGAGACAAACTGTTACACAGAGCAGATGAATCAGCAGGTGGTAACGTGGCTTCATCTGCTCTGAGTTTTTTACTGTAAAAACATTCTGATTACTGAAATCAAAATGTGATGAAGCTACTACAGCGACGCCTGGAACGCCCACAGAGGGCGCCGTCTTTACTGAGGGCAGCAACAGCAGTGTTTGGCTGAGCTCAGAATCATGAACACCGGAGACGAGACCACAGGATCTCAGCCTGGGACTGTTTCATGAAGCAGGACTGAGCCTGCTGTTGCATATCCAGCTGTAACAGGTGTTACAGGCGTTACGCAATTCATGTTTTTCTGTGTGGAAGCTTCAGGTTTATTGTTCCACACAGCTGATGGACACCGTGGCCCAAAATGTGACCCTCCAAACTCCGAGTCATGAGCCGCCCCCGGCTGACGGCTTCACATGTTCATTTTTTATCATTTTTAGCTACAAATGTTTGGAGACAGTCAAAGAGGCTGAAGCGGTCTGAGCATGTGCAGAGGAGGGAGGGTGGAGCTGCAGGCAGGAGGAGAAGAGGAGGAGCTCAGAGGAGGTTCAAGGATGCAGAGGGTTGGAGTGACACACACACAGACTCACACACAGACTCACACACTCACACACAGACTCACACACACACACACACACACACAGACTCACACACACACACACAGACTCACACACACACACACACGCTCACACACAGACTCACTCACACACACACAGAGACTCACACACTCACACACAGACTCACACACACACACACGCTCACACACAGACTCACTCACACACACACACAGACTCACACACACACACACACAGACTCACACACACACACACACAGACTCACACACAGACTCACACACTCACACACAGACTCACACACAGACTCACTCACACACACACACAGACTCACACACACACACACACACACACACACACACACACAGACTCACACACACACACACACAGACTCACACACACACACACGCTCACACACAGACTCACTCACACACACACACAGACTCACACACACACACACACGCTCACACACAGACTCACTCACACACACACACAGACTCACACACTCACACACAGACTCACACACACACACACGCTCACACACAGACTCACTCACACACACACACAGACTCACACACACACACACACACACACGCACAGACTCACACACACACACACACAGACTCACACACAGACTCACACACAGACTCACACACTCACACACAGACTCACACACACACACACGCTCACACACAGACTCACTCACACACACAGAGACTCACACACTCACACACAGACTCACACACACACACACGCTCACACACAGACTCACTCACACACACACACAGACTCACACACACACACACACGCTCACACACAGACTCACACACACACACACACACAGACTCACACACACACTCACACACAGACTCACACACACACACACAGACACACACACTCACACACAGACTCACACGCACACACGCTCACACACTCACACACAGACTCACACACACACACACGCTCACACACAGACTCACACACACACACACACACTCACACACAGACTCACACACACACACACGCTCACACACAGACTCACTCACACACACACACACTCACACACAGACTCACACACACACACACACGCTCACACACAGACTCACACACACACACACACACAGACTCACACACACACACACACACACACACACAGAGACTCCAATCTGTCAGTCACTCTGGCGTCGGCTAATGAAGCTAAGCTAATTCTAGCTGTAATCTCTGTTCTGTCGATGCGTCTGAAACATCGTCGCTGTGTCTTTACTACCTGTTACTCACCAGGAGCCACTGCAGCCTGTGAGGCAGCGCTCGGGGTCAGATCCACATTGTTAGAGCCAATCTATACAGAAATATTTTTGATACTGTTTCAGTTATTATGTTACATGTTTGATTTTGTATAATATGTTGTTAGAGAATAAATGCTGCGCGTTTAATTTGTGTCGGGCAAGAAAACATTACAGCGTATGTGTGGTAGCAGGTTAGAGTGAGCCAGGACAGCAATGGAAATGTGCGCTGTAGCAGCAAATAGTTTTTTGACTGTGACATCTTTTGTTTGTATGTACGAGTCAGAAATAAATCTGAACAGCTCACATTAAGAAGTGGAAGAATTATTTTTTTGAAGCTTGGGACAGAAATTCTCCACTACATAAAAGTCAAAAAACTAGCGAGTAACGGAGGAATGTTTTCCGCGGTGGAGCCACCGACTAAGACATAGAAAAGTCACCGGATCGTCGGCATAAGGACGCCTATACACAACAACACGGCGAACAGCTAAGTAAAAAGTGTTTTGTCAGATGCATCTTACCTGTGGAAGTAGCATAAAGGAGTTTGTGCAGTACACCACCCGACAGCTGTGCCGAAGAAAATCATTACGGCTTAGCGGTGTTATATAATTACAATGGCGGACGACATTAATGACAGTGTGGGTGTAGTTACGCGTGATGACAGCCAGAGGGCGATGACAGACAAAGGTCTGGAGTTCAAACTGCATCAGCTCACAAAGGTGAGAAGAGGCAAATTACAAGTGACAGCACAGGAAGATGAAACTGAGCGACTTTTGAGCCGTGAAATTCTGCCGGCTGTAAATGATGTGAGAGAGGCACTGAAAGTTTACAAGAAGTTGTATGAAGAGTTTCAAGAATGCAATTATGCAGTGTTGCTGTGTATTAAAGATGAGGAGGAAAAGGAGGCTGACCAACAACTTTGGTTTCAGCCAATGTCAGAACGATGTTTGCAGTTCATTAATAGAGTTAATACATGGATTGAAATACAAACATGTGATCAAGAGATAACACCCATGGACAGTGCATCCAGTGTCAAAAACATCTAGAGTGTCAAACACGTCTAAAGTATCCAACAAGTCAAGGGTGTCGACAGCATCGTCAGAGCGCGTCAAGGAAGAAGCTAACAGAGCAGCTCTGATGGCACGAGCAGCGTCTCTGAAAGAAAAACAGGCTCTAGAGTTAAAAGAAGCAGAAATTAAAGCTGCAAAGGAAAGACTGGAAATTGAAACAGCCATTGCAGTGTCTACTGCCAAAGTGAAAGTGTATGAGGAATGTGAAGGGGTTAAGTCTCAAGTGAGTGAAACCAGACTTACGGTAATGCCACGTCATGACCTCCTAAAGTTGAATAACGAAAATGGTCATGGCAACGTAAAACACACACCAGGGAAGCCAACAGAGATAGAGAGGTCTGCCTCTTGGAGGAATCCTGGTGGTCCAGGTACTGCAGCAGGAGCCATACCTAAGACACATAGAACTCCACGGCAGGGGCCGAGCCAACGCCAAGATGGTGTCTCACTTCAGGAGACCAGACCAAGTGAGCTTTATCAAGTTATGCAGAAACAGGCAGATATCACAGAGATGCTTGTAAAGAACCAACAGCTGGCTCGGTTACCACAAAGGGATGTGCCAGTGTTCCACGGAGATCCTTTGGAGTACAGGTCGTTTATGAGGGCATTCATGCACGCTATTGACACCAGAGCTGATAGCAATTCAGACAAGCTATATTTTCTGGAGCAGTATACTCGAGGCGAGCCTCATGATCGTGTGAGGAGTTGTCAGCATATGCCTGAACATCGGAGGTATGAAAGGGCTCTGCAGCTGCTTCAAGATAAATATGGAAATGAGTTACAGATTGCTAGCACGCTAATTGAGAAGACATCGAAGTGGCCACAAATTAAGGCTGAAGATGGAAAGGCGTTGAGCGCATTCTCTGTATTCCTGGTGAGCTGTCGTAATGCCATGGAGGATGTGGACTATATGGAAGAGATGGACAACCCTGCAACTATGAGGGTCATCATTTCCAAGTTGCCATTTAAAATAAGAGAGCGCTGGAGAATCCATGCATATGATATCCAGGAGCGGCGCTGCAACAGAGCAAGATTCACAGAGCTGGTGGCCTTCGTTGAACGCCAAGCAAAGATCATGTCCGACCCACTCTTTGGCGATCTTGAAACAGCAGTGTCAGACAAGGTCATAAAGAAGCCACAGCAAGGAAACAAGTTGAAGAAAGACATTAGACATGGGAGCAGCTTTGCTATCAAGGTTAACCAAGGTTCAGAAATGGACAAAAGAAGCAGAGTGAGTAAGAACCAGAGTGACCTGTCACTCAACTGCGCCTTCACAAGACCTTGCATGTTCTGTGGGAAACTTCATACACTGCAAGAGTGTTACAAGATTAGAGAGGAGACTCATAAGGATAGAGTGGACTACTTGAAGAAAAACGGACTTTGCTTTGGATGCCTGCTAAAGGGTCACATGAGCAGAGATTGCAAAAAGAAGATGGTGTGCGAGGTTTGTTCACTCAAGCATCCAAGTTTGTTGTCAAGTTATGAGGAAGAGAAGCCTCCCGATGAGGTCAATATGGGTAGCACTGCTAAAGGCCCAGCAGGGTTGTCTGAAGAAAAGGAGACAAGTGCCTGTACTGGGGCTGGAGGCAGCTGCGTGCTTGCCATTGTACCTGTAAGGGTGAAGTCCTGCAAGAGTGACAAGGCTGTGGAGGTTTACGCTTTCATTGACCCAGGTAGCTCTGCATCGTTCTGCACCGAAGCCTTGGCAAGGCAATTGAAGGTGTTATGTGCTCACAGAATTGGAAGTCAGCAGTCTGGCAGACAACAACTTTATTGCACTGTCAAAGGTCTTCACACAGAAAAGTATTCCTGTTTCCAGAGAGAACATCCCACTCCAGAAAGAGGTTGACAAGTGGCCGTACCTACGCGAGGTGAGGTTGCCTCATATTGAGGCTGAAGTGGAGCTTCTCATTGGAACTAAAGAATACACCATATTGGAGCCATGGAAGGTGATCCCAAGTGAGGACAATGGTCCATATGCCGTAAAGACAGCACTTGGATGGATTCTGAATGGACCACTCAGAGAAACAGACACTGCAGCCAATGATGTACAACCATGTGCTATTGTGAACAGAATAGCCATCGACAACGTGGAACAACTGCTTGTACAACAGTATAACCACGACTTTCCAGAGCGTCACTGTGATGATAAAGCAGGAATGTCTCAAGAAGACCACCACTTTGTGGAGTCTGTGTCAATCTCTACTCGTCTCACTGATGGACACTATTCCATAAGTCTTCCTACAAAGAAGTCGTGCGTTCAGATGGCGAACAATTGAAGTGCAGTGTTACAGCGTGCACTGAGCCTTCAGCGCAAGCTGAAAAGGAATCCTGCACTCCATGAAGAATACACTGCCTTCATGAGTGACACGTTGAGCAAGGGATATGCCGTTGAGGTTCCAACAACACAGTTAAACCGCAAGGATGGAAAACAGTGGTATATTCCCCACCATGGGGTATACCATCCACAAAAAAAAGAAGCTGAGGGTGGTCTTTGACTGCGCTGCCAGCTACCAAGGAGTTTCACTGAATAGTGAACTTCTACAAGGGCCAGATTTAACAAACTCATTGATCAGAGTGCTGACACGGTTCAGACAAGAGTCTATCGCCTTTACAGCAGATATTGAAGCAATGTACCATCAGGTGTGTGTCCCGGATGACGATGCTGACCTGCAGCGCTTTCTGTGGTGGCCAGCAGGGGACCTCAATCGAGACATTGCTGAGTACAGGATGATGGTGCATATCTTCGGCGCGACTTCTTCTCCCAGTTGTGCCAACTATGCACTGCGAAGAACAGCAGAGGAGAACCGCAGCAAATCATCACCTGAAGCTGTAAACACAGTTTTGGAAAATTTTTATGTTGACGACTGCTTGAAGTCTGTTGCCACGGAAACTCAAGGTATGGAGTTATACACAGACCTTTTTGTTCTGGTGGAGGATTTCACCTAACGAAATGGACAAGCAACAGTCGTGCCTTGCTCTCATTCATCCCTGAGCATGAGAGAGCCAAAGATGTCAGAGACCTGAACTTGAACCATGACCTGCTGCCTATGGAACGTGCTTTAGGAGTTCTATGGTGCCCTGAGTCTGACGCATTCAAGTTCAGGATTAACATCAAAGAAAGACCTGTGACGAGACGTGGAATACTTTCCGTCACCAGCTCCATCTATGACCCACTGGGATTCCTTTCCCCAGGAACTCTCCCTGCAAAAATGATCTTGCAGCAGTTATGCAGGGATGGTCTTGCTTGGGATGATGAGATCCCAGAACAGCTCAGTCATAAGTGGAACAAGTGGTTACAAGAGCTGTGCTAGCTGTCAGAGGTAACCGTACCCAGGTGTGTGAGACCATTGGACTTCGGTCCTGTCGCAACAGCACAGCTCCACCATTTTTCTGATGGGAGCGAAAGTGGATATGGAACAGCCTTATACTTGAGGATGACCAGCAATGACGGACGGGTTCACTGTACGTTAATGTTGGGAAAATCCCGTGTGGCGCCCCTGAAGCAAACCACTATTCCATGAATAGAGTTGACTGTAGCTATGGTTGCTGCAAAGACAGACAAAATGTTAAGAACGGAGCTTCAGATGAATCTTCTTGAATCTACATTCTGGACTGACAGCACAACTGTGTTGAAGTATATTGAAAATGAGAGTCTTCGCTTCAAGACATTCGTGGCCAATCGCGTTGCGGTCATTAGAGAGCTAACAAATCCTCAGCAGTGGAGGTACGTTGGTACAGCAATCAATCCAGCTGATTGTGCATCCAGAGGGCTTGCACCATCTAAGCTCATGAAGAATCTAAGCTGGTTCCACGGCCCAGCTTTTCTGAAAACCCCAGAAAGACAGTGGCCAGAAAGACCTGACAAGGAAAGGATTGATAAAGATGACAGCGAAGTGAGGCATGCAACCATGGTACATCTCACAAATGCAGCTGAGAATGTTCACACGTTGAACAAGCTGATCAATCACTATTCCAGCTGGCATCGAGTGAAGAGAGCTGTGGCATGGATGATCAAACTCAAAGACTTACTGCTACGACGATGTGAAAAAAGGAAAGAGATGTACGTTAAACAGAAAGAACAAGACAACGAATCAATGCAGACAACACTTACCCTGAAAGATCTGGTGCAAGCTGAGACAGAGATCATTAAGTTCTGTCAAAGTCAACAATTCCAAGAAGAGATCACCATGTTAAAGAAAGGCAAGTGTGTGACAAAGACTAGTCACTTGAGGAAACTTGATCCCGTGATGCAGGACGGAGTTTTGAGAGTTGGTGGTCGCCTCGCAGCTGCTGGGATGCCAGAACATGTGAAGCACCCAGTCATTATCCCAAAGGGCTCACATATCACCACACTGATCTTGCAGGATATACATGAGAAGATTGGGCACTGTGGAAGACTGTATATGCTTTCACGGCTGCGACAGAAGTATTGGATTCCATCCGCTAACTCAGAAGTGAGGAAGTTTCTGTCAAGGTGCGTAATCTGCAGGAAAACTAGAGGCAAACCACTGAAACAGAAGATGGCAGATTTGCCAGAGGATAGGCTTCTACCTGATGAACCCCCCTTTTCTAATGTTGGGGTGGATTACTTTGGACCGTTTAATGTGAAGCATGGCCGCAGCACAGTAAAAAGGTATGGTGTGTTGTTTACCTGCCTTACAACCAGAGATGGGCAGTAACGCGTTACTTGTAACGCGTTACTGTAATCTGATTACTTTTTCAAGTAATGAGTAAAGTAAGGGATTACTATTGCAAAATCGGTAATTAGATTACCGTTACTTTCCCGTAGGAATGCTGCGTTACTGCGTTACTAAAACCGTGATTTTTTTGCGAGAATGTCTCACGACAGTGACGTAAGCAAGTGCGCCGTTGATGACAACAGCTGTCTGCAGATCAACAATGGATCACATATCGATTGTGGGAGAGAGTATGAGCGTGCAGCGTTTAAAGCGTGGAAGTACTGACCTTATTTTGAGTTTGATTCCATAAAAAGTGACAAAGCCATTAGCGTCCGTTGTGCGTGGGAAGAAAACTTCTTTTTACAGCGAAAAAAACCCTAAACTTCCAACAAGCACCGAGTAGCTACGACGTAATGGGAAACTCACAGAGAAACTCGCGGATTCTTCCACTGACCGCGGCACACCTGCACCAGGGTAAACCTCCGCCTACGCCACTCCTGCTTTACAGGTGAAAATAGAGCAACAGGACCGCTGAGTCTTTGACTTTATTTATTTTCTGCTGTGTTTTACTTGCATCTATTTGAAAGACTGAGTGTAAACACAAAAACTATTTTATTTTATGTGCTGGAATGTGCAGAAAATAGGTTTAAATGTTAAACTAATTTATTCAAGTCAGAGATGTTGCAGGTAATTACATTTTTGCTTGATGCATAAAGTTAAAAGATTAAAACTGATAAAACAAGTTAAAAAAAAGAGACTTTTCCATTTGATTACATTTTGTATGATGGATTATGCAGAAAAAGTAGAATTGGGCTGAAAGCTTTATCACCTCTTCAGGTTGTAAATCGTGTTTTTAAAAAGTAACTAAGTAACTAAGTAACTAAGTAATTAATTACTTTTGAAAATAAGTAATCAGTAAAGTAACGGGATTACTTTTTTGGGGGAGTAATCAGTAATTAGTTACTGATTACTTTTTTCAAGTAACTTGACCAACACTGCTTACAACAAGAGCAGTGCACATTGACATTGCGCACACTTTGGACACTGATTCATGTCTGAACGCCATCAGACGCTTTGTGTGCAGAAGAGGTCAGGTATCTGTCATGCGTTCAGCTAATGGCACCAACCTAGTCGCTGCTGAACGGGAGTTACGCGAAGCCATTCAAGAGTGGAATCAGTCAAAGATTCTAGACTGTCTCATGCAAAAGGGAATCCAGTGGGTATTTAACCCACCCGCTGGTTCTCACTTTGGAGGGATATGGGAAAGGCAGATCAGAACCGTGAGGAAGGTCCTGAGGTCTATACTGAAGGAACAGTTGGTCAATGATGAAGGTTTACTGACACTAATGTGTGAAGTGGAGTCAGTACTAAATGACAGACCGCTGACTACAGTAACAGATGATCCAACAGACCTGGAACCACTGACTCCTAACCACTTGCTACTGATGAAGAAAAAGCCAGGTTTGCCTCCTGGACTTTTCAGAAAGGAAGACTCATACTCCCGCCGCCATTGGAAGCAAGTGCAATATCTTGCTGGCTTGTTTTGGAAGAGGTGGGTGCGCGAGTATTTGCCTATGCTTCAAGAGCGTCAAAGGTGGACTCAGGTCAGAAGAAATGTAACTGTGGGGGACATTGTAATGGTGGTCGACGAGTCAGCGCCAAGAAGCTCGTGGATGTTGGGGAGAGTTCTTCGTGTCATTCCAGATGCTAAGGGTCTGGTGCGGCGTGTGATCATCAAGACAAAGACTAACACCTTAGAAAGACCCATTGACAAGCTATGCTTGATCTGTGAGAATGTCATGTAACTTGGAATGAGAAAATACAGTATATGTTCTGGTCGATTACAGGTTTTGTGAAAGATAATTTGAATGATCATGTGTGATACAGGAAGTGTTAATGTTATTTGGCTCTTTTGTAAGTGTTGGCTAATTGTCAGTCTTCACGCCCTCCAATTATGGGGCTGGAAATGTTAGAGCCAATCTATAGAGAAATATTTTTGATACTGTTTCAGTTATTATGTTACATGTTTGATTTTGTATAATATGTTGTTAGAGAATAAATGCTGCGCGTTTAATTTGTGTCGGGCAAGAAAACATTACAGCGCATGTGTGGTAGCAGGTTAGAGTGAGCCAGGACAGCAATGGAAATGTGCGCTGTAGCACCAAATAGTTTTTTTGACCGTGACATCTTTTGTTTCTATGTACGAGTCAGAAATAAATCTGAACAGCTCACATTAAGAAGTGGAAGAATTATTTTTTCGAAGCTTGGGACAGAAATTCGCCACTACACACATCATTGAACCTTTTATTACCTAAACACTTGTTACAGGAGGAGGTGGGCTGATGTGGCGACCAGAAGGTTGTGAGGAAATGTTTTTATTGTCATAGGCTTTGATTTGACTCTTTGGTTTCTCATTTCTCCACAAAATAGACGTGTTTCAGCGTTCCTGAGGACAGTCATGTGGGATGTGTAAACCACTGCAGGAACAGCCACGGATCAAATCAGCCACTCGGCACCTTTTATTAGTTCAGAGCAGCAGACTCTGTCAGCCAATCAGTCTCCATCAGCACGGCTCTGCAGCTGTGAAACAGCTGCTTCATCTTCCTCCTCCTCACTGACAGGATTACTTCTAACAGCTCTGTGATTGGCCAGTTCTGATGAACTGATGGAGGCTGTTTCTATTTCCTCCTCAAACTCTGCACACGCACATCAGCTGATGAAATCTGGACCGCTGTTTGAAGCCCTCTGAGCTCTGCACTGAAAATCAGTGTGTGCCTTTCCCGTGTGTGTGTGGAACAGGAAGTTGAAGCATGCGGCTGCTCTCGGGATAAACAGATGAATAAAATCAAACTCGTGTCACTTTGATGAATTCATCCTGTTTGTCGTCTACATCGTGTGCAGTGAAGGAGGAACAGCTGTTTCCTGTTGCTCAGCAACCGCACGGTCTGTCTGCAGGACGCAGAGTGTGTGTGTGTGTGTGTGTGTTTTCATTAAGCTGTCAGGTGTGTCCGCAGTGACAGAGGTGAAAGGTTTGGTATGTGCTCTGTCCTGTCATCACCATCTTCAGTGATGTTTTCAGCGGGAGAAACGTCTCATCATCATCAGGTGACTTCTTCAATGTCAGCTGACATGAGTACCAGCCCAGTGGACACTCCTTCAATAATGAGGATGTAACATCCTGGACAGGGAGGAACGCTGGTTTGAGGGCGGAGTCAAGGAGGCCATTTACGTGAAAAGGGAAAGACCATCTCTGAATGGAGGAGGGGCCTAAGGGTGCATCTGTCACCATCTTACAATGCTGTGATTGCAGCCATTCCTCAACTCTCTGTGAATGGAACTCATGGTTATTGATCAGTGGTTGTCGATCAGTGGTCATGAGAATTTGCATATTAATGATCATAAACTGACCTCCCAGCACATTCTGACCTAACCCTAACCCTGCTGGTTTCAGTCATTATGCAAATGTCCTGTTTATAAGGTTGATACCTGCAGTCAGCTGAGACTGAAGACGTCACCTGATGATGATGATGAAACGTTTCTCCCACTGAAAACATCCAGATGAACAGAATCAACTTTCAGGATTTCCTTTCCTGGATGACTGAGCGTGCATGAACACATTTAAGAAATGAAACATTTCACAGTCACAGGTTGTCAGACTGTCACTTCCTGCTGAATGTTCTTCCACAATAAGAGCAGGTGTTTTATTTCAATACTGAGAGAACAGGAGAACTCAAGGTCAGTTTGCTGCTGTGATGAGACTTCACACACGAGGTCACCATGCTAACAGTTTCCCCTTACTTCCAGTCTTTGTGCTAAGCTAGGCTAATCACCCATCGCTGTCACTCTCACAGAATCTGCTGCAGAACAAAAGGATCAAACTTTCTTTGTGTTTTTGTTCATTTAACAAGCCGCAGGGAGACCGACCACTCGTTAGCATCGAATTAATTGGTGCAGCTAATTAACTGGGCCAAGTGGCTGCAGGGAGAGATAGATGGTCGAGAGACACCAGCAGTCACTGGAGACTTTCAGGCTGCCAGGGTTGTTAATTATTGATCAGTCAGCAACTTCCTGAAAACAGTTACCTTCATCACCTCCTCCTCCTCCTCCTCTCTAGGAAGAAAAAAGCTTTCATGACCAACAAAGACGATTCAGTCTCGCTCTGATTTCTGAAGGACTAAACGGATTCTTCACATCATCATCATCATCTCCACACATTTCATCAAACATTTACAGCAGAAACATTCCAAACCCTTCTTTTGTGAGTGCAGCGGCGCCCCCTTCAGGACACACTCTGCCATCACTCTTTGTTCTCCTGTCTGCAGGGCTGACAGCGGCGGCAGCGATGGCCGAGATTCTGAGGCTCCAGAAGATGCGGATGATGATGCGTTTCCATGGCAGCAGTGATCAGCAGCGACCTTACAGCAGACCTGAGTCGGAGAACGAGGACACGGGTTCGATTCCATCAGTTTATTCCAATCTGACACTATAGCAAATCAAAGGACGGCACCAAAGTCTAAACCTTTGTTCCCTCAGCAGGAGGCAGTGAAGGATCCTGGGAAAAGGAGCAGCAGCTCCTCTCTCCTCCCCCCTCAGTTGTAGCGCCTCCTGCTGGTTCGGCATCCCTACATTTCAACACTTTGCAGCAGCAGAGCTCGCTGTTAGTCAACCGTGAGTCACCGCTCTCTTCTCATCGGACGCCTGATCATTGTTAGCTTAGCGTCACAGCACATAACTGTCTGTATCCGCCCTCCTCAGGCCTGTCAGACCTTCCATTTATGGTTATGCCACATCCCATCCTCCCTGTGGGCTTGCCTCCTGCCAATGTTGCTATGGCGATGAATCACATGAGTCAGCTCAGTGATTTAGCAAACATGGCCGTTGTGTCACAGGTCCACACAGAAGAGAGCAAGGTAAAAGCTAGCAGCAGCAAAAGTACCAGAGCTAATGCCAAAAGAGCCAATGCTAAAGGGGCTAATGCTAGCAGTGTTAATATTACCAGCACTAATGCTAACTGTGTGTTCAGGAGTCTCCTCTAGGTAGCCCCTCCCCCACTCCCAGCGATGATGAGCTCCACCCACAGGAACCAACCAGCCAATCGCCTTCTAGGGCATCTTCATCATCGTCATCATCACCCCTTCCACCAGCACACACACCAGAGCTGGGTAACCACTCACAGTAGACATACTTATGTGAACTATGACAGCTTTGCTCTTTGTCGCCTCAAAGTCCCCGTAATGTGATTGTAACAGTATGTCCCCACAATACTTCTAAACAAGAACACACACGCACACAGTCACTGATCTGCACGTTTTCATGTGTTCACACTACAGATGGGGAGCCAGGAAACATCAAACAGGCTTTGAAAGAAAAAGGTGTGTGTGTGTGTGTGTGTGTGTGTGTGTGTGTGTGTGTGTGTGTGTGTGTGAGAGAGAGAGGAGCAGCTGGTACATGAACAGTAACGGGTCCTGAGGTGTTTGGATACGGACTCCAGCCCAACTGATATTTACGTCTCTGAGTCTGTGGCCCTGGTTCAGCTTCATCCTCGGCTCGTCCATCAGACTCAGTTTAAAGGACGACTGCATGTGTAACTCATGCAGTCGTCCTTTCCATGATAACATGCAGATAATGGGCCTGACTTTAGCTTCAGCTCGTGAGATCGCCCTCTGCTGTTGGTATCAGCAGTGACCGAGCTAATGTAAGACATGACAGTGTAGAGCCAGTGATAGTTCTACTGTGGAGATCATGTACGACAGCAGCGAGAACAGATGATGACGTAGAACATTAAAGTACAATAAAGTCCAGATGTTTTTATTTTTGTTTAAGCTGCTTTTCTCCTACCTGCAGAGGACAGCCTGCTGCCCCTCCCCCTCATCAAACCAACCTATGAGAAGCTGGCACTCACCTCCCGGTCACTGTCAATCAAACACACAAACCCCACCTTTGCTCCGTTCCCATTGGCTGAGGGTCTGTCATCGATGGAGACGCTGCTGACCAACATACAGGTGACAGACCGAGATGATGGAGGTGAAATATTCATGTAGAGACATCAATGTAGTGTTGTGGAAGTTTTCACTTAAATAAAGCCTGCAGACGAGCGGTGAGCAGTAGCTAACATTCTTTAATCAAACACAAAGAACAGAAAAACCAAGCTTGGTGGAGCCTGCATGACCGCGGGGCAGGTCAGCAGAGTCTCCCTGAGCCTAGCATGGCTCTCAGTTAAATACCTTCTCCAGGAACAAAAGGCAGTACACAGCTGTTTCACACCTTAAGGTTCACACTCCCTTGCTACCTCCCAGAGTCCTCGAAGAGACAAAAGACTCTTCCTGTGGAGTTGTCTGCTTCCCCCAACTTCCTTACTACACCCCCACCATTTGTCTTAACGTATGAGTGTCAGACAGTTAAAATCCAGTGGCACCAAGGCATCATACAATAAAATAATGTGATTAATACATAAGTAAAAGAAATTCCTATACAGTCGAGACATCAATGCAGCTCATGAGGAGGAATGTTGGCCATGAAATCAAAAAGCAGAGACTGGAATATTTCAAATTGAGCAAATGTGAAATCAATACAAGGTTACATGACGAGGATGTGGGAACTCGGGAATCTGAGACATGTTAATGTGCAGAATTTAAAATACTGTGAGGGAACATCAGAGATGCAGAGACGAAAAGTACCTGAGAACATCAGGGACTTACCTGTGTGTGTTTCTCAGGGTCTCCTGAAGGTGGCGGTGGAGAGCGCTCGCTCTCAGGACAAACAGAGCCAGCAGGAGAGGAAAGAGTTAAAACTGGAGCTGGAGAGAGAGAGGGACGCCCGACAGACGCTGCAGAGACAGCTGAGCTCCGAGCTGCACACCAGAGGTGAGACAGGTGTAACAGGTCAGAGGTCAAGTGAGCTCTAATGGACTAGAGGTGAGACAGGTGAGAACTGTTCACACTACCTGTCCTCTTCGTCTCATCTTCCTCATCAGTGTCGATCCAGCGGAGGCTGAAGAAGGAGAAGAAGGCAAAGAGGAAGCTGCAGGAGGCGCTGGAGTCGAGGAGGCGAGAGCAGGTGGAGCGAGCGCTCAAACACTCGGACGGCCTCACAGGTGAACAAGCAGCAGAGCACAGGAGCTGTATCTAACCTGTGATTGGCTGAGCTGTATCTAACCTGAGCTGTATCTAACCTGTGATTGGCTGAGCTGTATCTAACCTGAGCTGTATCTAACCTGTGATTGGCTGAGCTGTATCTAACCTGTGGTTGGCTGAGGTGTATCTAACCTGTGATTGGCTGAGGTGTATCTAACCTGTGATTGGCTGAGCTGTATCTAACCTGAGCTGTATCTAACCTGTGATTGGCTGAGCTGTATCTAACCTGTGATTGGCTGAGCTGTATCTAACCTGTGATTGGCTGAGCTGTATCTAACCTGTGATTGGCTGAGGTGTGTCTAACCTGTGATTGGCTGAGCTGTATCTAACCTGTGATTGGCTGAGGTGTGTCTAACCTGTGATTGGCTGAGGTGTGTCTAACCTGTGATTGGCTGAGGTGTGTCTAACCTGTGATTGGCTGAGCTGTATCTAACCTGAGCTGTATCTAACCTGTGATTGGCTGAGCTGTATCTAACCTGAGCTGTATCTAACCTGTGATTGGCTGAGCTGTATCTAACCTGTGATTGGCTGAGGTGTATCTAACCTGTGATTGGCTGAGGTGTATCTAACCTGTGATTGGCTGAGCTGTATCTAACCTGAGCTGTATCTAACCTGTGATTGGCTGAGCTGTATCTAACCTGTGATTGGCTGAGCTGTATCTAACCTGTGATTGGCTGAGCTGTATCTAACCTGATTGGCTGGCTGAGGTGTCTAACCTGTGATTGGCTGAGCTGTATCTAACCTGTGATTGGCTGAGGTGTGTCTAACCTGTGATTGGCTGAGGTGTGTCTAACCTGTGATTGGCTGAGCTGTATCTAACCTGTGATTGGCTGAGGTGTGTCTAACCTGTGATTGGCTGAGCTGTATCTAACCTGTGATTGGCTGAGGTGTGTCTAACCTGTGATTGGCTGAGGTGTATCTAACCTGTGATTGGCTGAGGTGTATCTAACCTGTGATTGGCTGAGGTGTGTCTAACCTGTGATTGGCTGAGGTGTGTCTAACCTGTGATTGGCTGAGGTGTATCTAACCTGTGATTGGCTGAGCTGTGTCTAACCTGTGATTGGCTGAGGTGTATCTAACCTGTGATTGGCTGAGCTGTGTCTAACCTGTGATTGGCTGAGCTGTATCTAACCTGTGATTGGCTGAGGTGTGTCTAACCTGTGATTGGCTGAGGTGTATCTAACCTGTGATTGGCTGAGGTGTATCTAACCTGTGATTGGCTGAGGTGTGTCTAACCTGTGATTGGCTGAGGTGTGTCTAACCTGTGATTGGCTGAGGTGTGTCTAACCTGTGATTGGCTGAGCGTGTCTAACCTGTGATTGGCTGAGGTGTCTAACCTGTGATTGGCTGAGCTGTGTCTAACCTGTGATTGGCTGAGGTGTATCTAACCTGTGATTGGCTGAGCTGTGTCTAACCTGTGATTGGCTGAGGTGTATCTAACCTGTGATTGGCTGAGGTGTATCTAACCTGTGATTGGCTGAGCTGTGTCTAACCTGTGATTGGCTGAGGTGTATCTAACCTGTGATTGGCTGAGGTGTATCTAACCTGTGATTGGCTGAGGTGTATCTAACCTGTGATTGGCTGAGCTGTGTCTAACCTGTGATTGGCTGAGGTGTGTCTAACCTGTGATTGGCTGATGTGTATCTAACCTGTGATTGGCTGAGGTGTATCTAACCTGTGATTGGCTGAGGTGTGTCTAACCTGTGATTGGCTGAGGTGTGTCTAACCTGTGATTGGCTGAGGTGTATCTAACCTGTGATTGGCTGAGCTGTGTCTAACCTGTGATTGGCTGAGCTGTATCTAACCTGTGATTGGCTGAGCTGTGTCTAACCTGTGATTGGCTGAGCTGTATCTAACCTGTGATTGGCGACGCAACGAAGGCTGTCCAACTTCGTGGACTCCTCCGAATGCAGCTGACAAATGCGTCCTCCTTTTACCTGAATTTGAAGGATGGGTCGGGTGTGTCCTTCGTGGCCCACCATATCTCAGAATTCATAGCGCGGCCCAGCCAATTCCAGTTTTCAACAATGGCGGCAGCTGCTTAGTTTTAATTGATTCCGTAAAGGACTCGATGTTACTCTTCCTAATGATGCTTTAGATAGAGAGACTTTTGAGGGATGGTTGTTATGAGGAGAGGCATAACAGAAACTTTGCCAGCAGCACACACAACTTTCAGTCTTTTACCCAGGCTAATCTGCCATTTTCCCTCCTTGGTTAGGTTTAGGGATTAGAGATCTGATCTGCATTATCATTTTAAAATTTGGGACACATCGTCAGTAGTGGACCTTGCATTCATCGGGTGTTTCGGCCATTATCACTAGAATCCCTCATCCAAGGAGGCCCTGCCGGGGTTGATCAGGCCCTGGAGTGTGTCACTGGTTTATGTTAAATTGTTATATCTCTTCTTCTTTCTTCTGTTTAGTTTCCTACAGTTTATTTTCTATCTATTCACTGCAACTGAGAAATAATACTTACCTCTTTAGCATTTATGGAGCCTCACTTCTTCAAAGAGACAGAAAAGGTGACAGAGAGAAGTAAGACAAGTAAGTAAGATAAGATAGGAGAGAGCAGAGAGGAGAGCCGGAAGGGGGGGGCGCCCGATCTGGCTTCCCACACCTCCCCGCTGGATCGGGCTGTGCGCTCTACCTCCACACTGACTCCCAGAAAAGGGAAGAAGAGCAGAGGGGAGAAGAGCGGAATATTTTTCATTCTTCTTTTTAGTTTCAGTACCATGAGGTTAACTACGCAGTCCCCAGGAGGCGCTGAGACAGCTGTAGCAGTCAACCAGCAAAACTTCTAATGTTATGTTTTACCCTTTGACACCCCCTGCTGAGGCAGGCCCACCACGATCAATCCTTGGCATGTGTATCGCGGTTAGCTGACTGCCTTAGCTGCCCAAGTGATGTCAGCCCTTTTTAGCCATAGCCAGTGACTGGTCCTCTCAGCAATTCAATTCAATTCAATTTGATTTATATAGCGCCAAATCACAACAAAAGTCGCCTCAAGGCGCTTCATAGATACAGAGAAAAACCCAACAATCATATGACCCACTATGAGCAGCATTTTGGCGACAGTGGGAAGGAAAAACTCCCTTTTAACAGGAAGAAACCTCCAGCAGAACCAGGCTCAGGGAGGGGCGGAGCCATCTGCTGTGATTGGTTGGGGTGAGAGAAGGAAGACAGGATACAGACATGCTGTGGAAGAGAGACAGAGATTAATAACAGATATGATTCAATGCAGAGAGGTCTGTTAACACATAGTGAGTGAAGCAGAAACACCCAGTGCATCATGGGAATCCCCGGCAGCCTACGTCTATCACAGCATAACTAAGGGAGGATTCAGGGTCACCTGGTCCAGCCCTAACTATATGCTTTAGCAAAAAGGAAAGTTTGAAGCCTAATCTTGAAAGTAGAGATAGTGTCTGTCTCCTGAATCCAAACTGGAAGCTGGTTCCACAGAAGAGGGGCCTGAAAACTGAAGGCTCTGCCTCCCATTCTACTTTTAAATACTCTAGGAACAACAAGTAGGCCTGCAGAGCGAGAGCGAAGTGCTCTAATAGGGTGATATGGTACTACAAGGTCATTAAGATAAGATGGGGCCTGATTATTTAAGACCTTGTATGTGAGGAGCAGGATTTTGAATTCTGGATTTAACAGGAAGCCAAAACAGGAGAAATCTGCTCTCTTTCTAGTCCCTGTCAGGACTCTTGCTGCAGCATTTTGGATTAACTGAAGGCTTTTCAGGGAGTTTTTAGGACTTCCTGATAATAATGAATTACAGTCGTCCAGCCTGGAAGTAATAAATGCATGAACTAGTTTTTCAGCGTCACTCTGAGACAGGATATTTTTAACTTTAGAGATGTTGCACAAATGGAAGAAAGCAGTCTTACATATTTGTTTATTATGTGCGTTGAAGGACAGCAGTGTTAGCTAGCTCTCTTATAGCCTGCCGTTGTGCCTGTCCTCTGCAACAAAGCCCCTGCACCCCACTTCCACCGGGCGCACCTTGATCTTCCAGCCTCTGTCCTCTGCCTCAGCTGCCAAGTTGGCATACCGCAGCTTCTTACGCTCAAACGCTTCCACAGTTGCTTCCTCCCATGGTACCGTCAGCTCAATGACATACGCAAGTTAGACCAAAGGACGAGGTCTGGTCGCAGAGTAGTTGTTACGATCTCTGTGGGAAAAATTAGCCAATTATCCAAGTCCACTTGCATCTGCAATCCCTGGCAACCTTCAGCGGGCCCAGGTCCGGGGTTGAGGGGCTCGTCCTCGGCTTGTCTCATTCCCGGACAAATGTTGATGAAAACTGACGCTCCTCTTGGTTTGTGAAAGGTTGAGCGTTGATGGATTTCCTTTTGCGCTCTCAGCCAGACACCAGAGGACCTGGTTGTGTCTCCATGTGTGTCTGCCCTGAGTAAGGTTTACTCTTATTACTTTTTCTGGGTCACAAAATAAACTTTTAACATATTTCCAGGCGAGAATGTAGCTGTATAAACTTCAAATATCTGCTCGGTATATCAAGACGTCCAACGTTTTCGGAGACGTCTGTTACCCACCAGCTCGACAGCGAGCCGGGAGGTCGCGGGTCACTGAAGCCGAGAACGGCACAACTCCCGGCACATCACTTTCAGATCACCGCGGACTTTCACTACTCAGGTTAAACATGATATATAAAACACTTAGACAACCTAAAACGTTATTGTTGGGCTTTTTGTTTTATTTGTTCGTGAGTAAATCGGTTTGGCTGAGATCAGTGTTATTAGATTAGGTTAGATTAGATTAAACTTTATTAATCCCCCGGGTGGTTTTACACAGCTGAATAAACGTCAAACAGAAAACTGATTAAACAGATGGTCGAGTTTACTCCAGTGTCCTGTTACATTTTAGACAGCAAGGAGCAGACGGACGAGTTTATTAAACTCCACCGAGACAGCGCTGACGCAGATCTGAAGGTGAGACCGTCCAGTTTCAGAGCTGTTTACTTCCGGCCTTCTCGGTCTTCAAAGGACCCCGCCCACGTAGACCGCGAAGGCGGATGCAGCCCAAGAATTTGGACACCCCTCTTGACTTCATGTCCTTTTTTTTTTTTTTTGCCTGTCCCGTTTGGCTCTTTTGCATCAGAATTGTTGTCTAAAGGCAAAGAAAGATGCCCAACGGATTTACTTTACCAAATTGACCATCCCAGCCTTGCCATAATGGTCCATTTGATTCACCTTTTATTGTTTATTTTATTTTCACTTGCTGAATACGGGACAGACTTGACTGGAGGAAAGAAAGAGGGAAAGAGAAACAGCTGAGAAGAGGGACGGGGGAGAAGGGCAAAAAACAAAAACCAACAGAATGGGCAGAAAAAAAAAGAAAAAAAATGCATCTATCGATCACCTGGATCACCTGCTGAGAAAGAAAAAAGAAGAGAAGAAGAGAACAAGAGTAATAGAATAAACAACATCACAATGATATATGGGAATATGACAGGAAATACTAAATATTAAACATTATTGTGCAGCACATAAGATCAACAGCACACAGTGTGCTTTGAGGTAGGAGCCAAAAAGGGTGTAGTTTGTGGGTGTGATCACCCGTGTGTACACCTGTGAGCATGGACGCGCTTGTTTTTAAAAGGTTCCTTCATGTAATGATCTGCTAGAGGGTGTGGGGGGGCCACAGCCCCGTCCTCCAGGGCATGAAGCAGGTATGGAGGAGATCAAAACTCCAGACATCCAGAGGCCCCCAGAACACAAGAGACCAAGGAAGACCAACAGAGGGGCAGCCGCGCCACTGTCCCAGAAAGAGCTGAGGAGAGTCCCAGATGAGGGCTCACTCAGCAGCCGCGGAGCAGAAGCCAGGGGGAGTTGCAGTGACGCGCCCGTGAGCTCCGCCGGCAGCCAGCCGTGCCTGAGTGACCGAGCCCCAGGCCGAGAGGCCGGGGGCACCCCACCTCCGAAGTGGCCCGAGCGAGCCCCAGGCTCCAGGCCCCGATAAGCGGCCGCCAAGGAGTGAGCCGGTGTGTACCTGGACGCCCATCCCCAGACACAAAGAACCACCAACGCACCGATGTCTGAGGGAGTCCGCCACTGGCAGGGGAAGTGGTGGTGGGGGGAGATAGGCCTCCAAACCTTGGAGGGCCTGAGATGTCCCCAGAGAGGTGGCGCCTGACACCCAACCTGACATATAGACACAGACATACAGGCACACACAGACACAAACATCCATTCCCACCCTCATGCTCTCATATGCACTTACTCCATGTCTTCATGTCCTTGACTTCCTGTTGGTTTTCAGATGCTGTGACTCCGGAAAGCGAGCTGGAGAACACCCATCGGGAGAACGCTGCAGCTCACGGTAACGAAGCGCGTCACAGACGCCGCGCCAGCTTCCTCCACACAAACGCCATAATAACACAGCTCAGAGACAGGACGACACTCGGTACTGCAGTACATGCAGTGCTGAGTGTGTTAGTGACCACAGGTGTATCAGCAGAGCATCACACTCGTCGCTTCCTCATCTCTGAAATATTTGAATGTTGGAGTTTTTCTCCCTCTGCTGTTTAAACTCAGCTGTTGGTGTTTTAGACTCTGTGACAGAAACAGACGAATGTTTACAAGCTTCAGTGCATTTAGGTCAGTTAGGGTGAAGCCGTGATCAGACCACTGCAGACGCTGATGCTCGTGCCTGCAGCTCTGACCTCACCTGGTCAGTGTAAACAGGAAGTGTCACACCGAAGCTGTCTGACACTTCCTGTTTTTTCTTCTTCTCTGTTTTTTTGCAGAGCACCGAGTGTTCACCAAACCCCCGCTGCTCTTCTGAGACGCTCGCTGTGACAGAGGAGGAGAAAACGACTCCCATCAGCCACCTGTCTGCTAATGGACAGAGCACAGAGGACACCGTGAAAGGGGCGGGGTTTCAGTGTGATGTCAATAGGTGAAATGTGACCTCACAAGGAAGCTCTGCCCCACGGGATCTGCTCCTGTGACTAATGTGAAAGTGGGTGTGAACTGTTACCTGAAGGGGGCGGAGTCACAGCTGGACGTGTTTGATGTTTAGAAAACTGCATTTGACGGTGACACAGGTGCGCTCCTGTCTTAACGAGCTTAACGAGGCGGCCGTCCCACAATGCTCTGATTTACTCGACTGTATTTTGTTTACTGTCGTTTGTTTTTGTTTTTTATTAGTAAAAAAACGAGAACGAATCAGTGACGAGTTGAGTTCAGAGCCAGGAACTCTGCTTTTGTCACTCACTGCAGGAAGCTTCTTCTCTTGGCTCTTGACGGAGGCCGTCGCACTTTCTCCTTCTCCCTCTCTCTTATCTTTCCTGTTTGGCTTCTCGTTTGTTTAGTCTTGCTTATTCTCTAACGCTCAGAGAGTCTCCCAGACTTGTTCTCTGAAAACCTAAAGAAGAATTATGGATTTGATCAACTGGTCCCTTAATGAAACTCCTGGGCTTGAGAGAGACGTTTGCTGCCAGATACTCGATGGTCGGTTGCATCGTGTGTCTGGCAACAATCTATCAGTTCGGAACCACGATAACAGAGTTCAGGCTGATTGGAGCCGGCTCGGTTTATCGAAGAACAAGAAGCGGCTACAGCTGTTCAAAATCCCACAAGGCTGTCCGACATGATAGACGATGGGCAGGGCTGTGAGGAAGACTGTGTTTATTGAACGCAATATGGATACGATCGTGGAGAAGAACAACGGGAATTGAGAGACTTGGTGTCCTGTGACGGACATCAGACCAACTAACACTAACCAAAACAGCTACCATCTCCATCTCATGCGCCAGCTGGATGCTCAAGACAGCAGCTGACGGGAATAACAAAACTCTCCGTTAGATAACAAAACTGTGTTGTGACTCCCCCCCCCCCCATTCAAGTCCACTCACATCAACTGAAGATTGTTGACTTTTGCTTAACCGGGCGAAAGGACACTTTCTCACACACACAAACACACACAAACACACACATATGCATACTGACACAGACCTCCACTCACCCCCCACCCCCCCAAACGCCTTCCAAGCTCATGTCTTTATGTTGGGAGATGTGCTGATTCGTGTGCTGAGGTGTTTTTCTGTTCTCTGTTGCAGCTCAGTCTGGGGGGAGTTCTTTTTCTCCTCGTCTTTCCTCGTGTGGTGCATTTTCCAGTGTTATACCTCTGACCTGTCTTCCCCATGTGATGTTTGTCTAATGTATGTATGGTCGGAGGGTAAGATGGCGCTGGCAAAGGTCGGCAGCCTTAACCCAACAAATTTCCCACGCGTGGGACTAATAAACGTTATCTTATCAATTTTGTTCCTGCTGTGGCTGAAACACAGCCCGGTTCAGCACTGACAGGCTCGTGGGTCCAAATGATGCTCCACAGAGAGCTGATGATGATGAAGGTCAGAGGGAGGATGATGAAGGAACACACTCAAACAGCTCGCTGACCTGTGAACCAGTAACATGGTTAAACTAACTCTTATAGTGACCTTTGACCCTTGATTACCTCAGCTGCTGAACATGACCCGTGTTTCTTGTTTTCCTGTTACACACAAACCACGCTGCTTTTACAAACTCAGCATTTCCTGTTTGTTTCAAAGTAAAGGACCGCCATTTCAATTGAATAAAAGCCTTTAACCCTTTAAAGCCGGTCGGAGCGGGCACGCTCTGTTTTGCGTAACTATTTTTAAATCCCGGTAGCTCTGCAACCACTAAGCTAGCGCAATAATTTTTTTTGCATATGAAACCGGAGGAGTTGTACTTACATCTCATGCCATCAGCTTGTCCTCGGTCACGGTTTCCTTCCACATATAGCTTTGCAAAAACTGCATCAAAGCGCTTGCAGCAACAAAAACATAATATTCCAGAAACACGCTTTGCCGATCCGATCAGCTGTTTGTAACACTTCCTACGTCCATCAGCGCAAACTATCGCATGTCCGCCATGACCTGTCCGAAACCGGAAGTGACGTAATTTTGCGGAAATGTAGTTTTTTACCATCAGGGCCTTATGAGCCTATACTTGTGTTTTTAAAAGTCATGTTTGACTTTATGACTTTCTGTGTCGTTTCTGGGATGCTGAGGACTCATATTGCACTGCTGGAAATAGTTTATTTTGATGCAGATGCTGTTTTTTTGCAAATTTGCATTATGATATTTATATTTGTTTTTCCTGCAGTGTATAAAAATTGGTATATTTGAAAAATAAAACTATGAAGACACTTAAAATAAATTTCCTGTTGTTGTAAACTATTTTGTGCAACTTTTTTGTATTTACAGTTTTGAGGGATAAGCCTCTTAAATTTCTCTAACTAGAAATACATGTTAAAAAAACAAAAACGATTTTCAATTTTTTTGTAGTTTATTGCACTTTGTTGCAATTTATGTAATTACTATGCACTTAATGCAGACATATTATTACAATCTGGGCTATAATGGTTGTATTGATGTATAGCAACTTGAAATGCTCCCAAAAATGGCTCCACGGCATGTAAAAATATAATATAAGCTCTGGCGGACTTGGTTCTATGGTAGGTCTTAAAGGGTTAAACCTTGCAGAGCTTTTATTTTGAAACATCTTTATGTCACCTGTAGTTACCTGTTGACATAAAGATGATACCTGGATGATTACAGATCTTCCTCCACCTGAATCTACCTGTGACCTCTGGAGCCCATCCAGCAAAGAGCCGAGGTCCAACCCGCGTTCTCCTTCATCCCGATGGAAGCACGGCGCTCCTGTCGGGTCAGGGTCAAACTACCATAACGCTTGAACAACTGGCACAGTTGAAACTTCCAACAGTTCCTGAAAGCATCGGCTCTGTGCTTTTCACTGTTATTAGGGTCATTACGGTAACCAGGCAGGAAACACCTCCGAACCTTCAAATACAACAGAAACACCGTAAAAATCACAAATGTGTAATGAAAGGTGTGTTTCCTGTAGAGCCATCACACTCACGCTCTGTTCTCCGTGCCAGCCTCATGCTGCTGCGACACCATCAGTGTTTATGCACGTGTGTGTAAAACAGTGTTATGTGTGCTCAGATGGTTTCGTCTGTACGTGTGGTTTGATGATGACCATCCAGATCTTTGCTAACCGGACCTCTTTAAGTCTGAGTTGAATGTCTCTGCTGTGAAGGTTAGACTGCACTAACGTCCCCGCGGTGAGTGGCTCTGGCACTTCCTGTGGAAACACATCTTTCAATTCAATTTTATTTACACAGCGCCATATCACAACAACGGTCGCCTCAAGGCGCTTCATATTGTAAGGTAGACCCTACAATAATACATACAGAGAAAAACCCAGCAATCACTGGCCAGATTACTCTTAAAAAGTACATTTTTAATGTCAACAAGATTTTTTTGAACTGGATAAATAAAGGATAAAAGTCACTGCCAAAAACTGACTGCAGCTTCTCCTGTAACAGGAATGTTGCTGGTGGCTCAAAGTGACCTGATGTCATCAATGAGGGAAACATTTGACATGTTTCACGTATCATAGACCAACAAGTTATTCATAGCAGGTTAAATACGAGCAATCAGTGTAGGGCAGAAACCGGAAATCCGTTTTTGGCAGACGAATCTAATCTTTTGTTTTTACACAGCACTTTATCAAACTGTTGTCTGCTACAGAGTTACAAGTATTATACTAATAATATAGCATCCACCATCTCCTGCTTGCATATTTCTGAAAACATCTCAGTGGTGTGGCAGCCACGAGTGAGCCCTGCAAACCCTGTGGATGGACGATGCAGTGGACAGTGGGAGGAAGCATCTTAAAGCTCTTTGCAGACCACCCTGTGTGATTCTCCACTCGCTGACCAGAAAAGACAAACCGCAGGTCTCAGTTGCTGCACCCCATCCACGTCTGATCTTCAGCAACACTGCCAGAGACTTCCTGTAATCTATTACAGTTGTAAAAGAAACGGTCCAGGATCAGGTCACTCAGGTTAATCCTGTGTGAACAACTGTAAATGTTGTTTTTCCATCTTTACTGTGTATTTGAAATATTCTTGTTTAATTGTTATTGTTATTTATTTATTGCTATCAAATAAATATCCATGTAATACTGTTCAAAGTTAGCGTTATGTTCATACATAATAATAGATTGGATTTATATAGCACTTTTCAAGGCACCCAAAGCACTTTACAATGCCACTATTCATTCACTCTCACATTCACACACTGGTGGAGGCAGCTACAGTTGTAGCCACAGCTGCCCTGGGGCAGACTGACAGAAGCGAGGCTGCCATATCGCGCCATCGGCCCCTCTGGCCAACACCAGTAGGCAAGTAGGGTAAAGTGTCTTGCCCAGGGACACAACGACCAGGACAGAGAGCCCAGGGATCGAGCCGGCGACCTTCCGGTTACAGATGCGATTCCCAACCCCCTGAGCCACGGTCGCCCATGTTAAAAATGCCTGTAAATCAAATTAAATTCAGTGACAATTACTGTTTGTTTGAATCAATTTATTAATAACATAAAACCTTTAAACTAATGCAACACATATAACAATGTAACAAATATATTCAAATAAATGCATTTCTCAGTACGTAACTCATTTGGGAACTGATCTTTCTAGAAGTGAAACAGTCGGTCCATCCTCTCCCTGCTCTCTCCTCTCCTCAGCCTCTCTTTGCTGCCTCATGTCCTCTCTGATGAGGTCCAGCAGCTCATCATCTCTTCTCCTCTTCCTCCCTGTCGTAGGTGGCTGAGCCGCTTCGTCATCGCTGTCGTTTTGGTCACCCACTGCTGTGCTTGGCCCTGGAGTGTCCTCAGGGAGAGAGGACATTAGAACAGAGGCTTAGTGGAAGGCATCTGTCCTATCACCTCATCCGTGAGGGCAAACCAGGGCCAAGCACAGCAGTGGGCTTCCACTGACCCCCTCTCCTGAGCCTGGATACTTGCAATCCTAAAGGCAGAGGAAATCAAAAATGACAGCAGGCAAATAAAAACACCACAACAACTCTTAGTAGTTGCACATTTATTAACTTGTGTTCTTAAGAATCATCTTCTTGATAACACACAGACGTACTTTGTATTCTTTAAAGTTATCTCATGTCTTCTGGCCTGCAAGGGGGTGACTTTCCCCTGCGGGCCCATCTTCTCCAGAATTGTCCTGATCACACACAACACATAAGAGAAGAGAGGAAACCATGGCAACTATGTTAATCCCTAAACCCAGCAGAACACCAGAGGAACGCCGTGTGGACATCACAGGTTCTGCACACAGCGGTCCGTGAGTCGTTTGGTACCGGGCCACGAGAGTTGAGGCTCCGCTGTGAAATTTATGGTTTTCAGGGTTTGTATCGTTCCCTGGGTCTTTCCCTTGTTGTAGTTGTGTCTTATTTTGAAAGAAATATTTACACGTTACCATAGCGACCGGGGCGCATTAAGGGGCAGAGAGGAGGATGTTACTCTCAATGTTGGTGCATTTTCAGGAGGAAGCTGCTAATGAAGTTACACAATGACACAGTTAATTCAAGTTTATTATTATATTTACAAAATACCCGTTTTTTCTTGGTCGTATCATTTATTTTGTTGTATTTATCCGCAACACCTTAAAGGCCGCTCCCTGTCTGACATTAAAAAGGTTGGGGACCGCTGCTGTGCAGCATGAGGGTTAATAAAACCGCACTCATATGAATAAACTGTACACTGATTCATTCTTGTACCTCCACGCCACAGGGGCCCAATCCTGCACCCAGTGAAGAGGTGATCGTTCTCTCCTCATTTTAATAAAATGACTGTTTGGTCTTTGTTCCCCACAACATGTCACCATAAAGATTAATTTTAAAAAATCAAAATTAGCTGTATGTAAGCAGCAGTACATGACAAACCGTGGGACCTACCATACAAGCTGGTTTAGGCTTATTAAATAAAAAAAACCCAACATGTCTATGTGTAACAGGTGTATTAAAAAATTATTTATATTTCATCCTGCAGTGTTGTTTTGCTTTGTCAGTATCGATTATGTATATGTGCTTATTTATTTATGTTTATTTTCTGAATTTATATTTTGGGAGCTTTTATTTTGTTTGTGTGACCTTTGACTTCCCATGAAGTCACTTCCTGTGTGCTATTTTCCTCAGTTGCCTAGAGGCCCCGCTGAGGAGAGTCATGCAGAGTCCAGTGAAGTGAAGTCGCTGTACTGTTTTTATTTTAAACAGTTCTGGGAGAATAAATCCGCCCAGCTGGCAAAGTGAGGGCTGACTCCTCGGGTCACTCGCACAACGCAGAGAACTCACAGCAATCAGAGTTTAAGGCCAGACCGGCTACACGTGCAGATGCCCGAAGCTTAACAACACGACCGCTATAACAATTTAACTTTTGTACCACCAGATGTTCACATACTTACATTTGAAAGTGTTTTCCTCTCCCGCTCCGACCACCATCGTTATCAGAAAGTCTCCTGTATGGCACGTAATGAATCCTGGTAGGACGCGAAGGACACATCGGACCCATCCTTCAAATTTGGGGAAAAGTAGGACGCATTTGTCGCCACATTTTGAGCGCTCTTTGAATTCGGACAGCCTTCGTCACTTCACTGTGACATCATTGCCTCCAAACACGTCCTCGGGAGGATCCTTCCCCTGAATTCGGACACAGCTAAAGAAATGATCTGACATCGCCGTGTTGGTGTTGATCCTGGAACAACATTTACTATGTTGATCTGGGAACAACACCAACATGACGATATCAGATCGTGCGCTAAAGACATGCTGTGGAAGAGAACCAGCGATCTGGAGACAGATCTTCATCATCACTCTGAGGACAGTCGTCTGTGAGAGTGCTGAGCTTCAGCTGAGCTTCAGGATCAGAGACCTGAGAGAGCATGATGTAAACATACAAGCCACCCTTCCCGATCTTTCTGGGAGAATCCCAAATTTCAGTGCCCCTCCTGAAATTCTCCCGGAGCCACCATTCACCCAAATTTCCCCTGATTGTCCACCCAGACAACAAAAATGAAAAACCATATCCCAGAATTCATAGCGCAGCCCAGCCAATTCCAGTCAGTGTTGCCAACTTAGCGACTTTGTCGCTATATTTAGCGAGTTTTCAGACCCCCTTAGCGACTTTTTTTTCTAAAAAGCGACTAGCGATAAATCTGGCGGCTTTTTCTGGTGTTATTGGAGACTTATTTATGACGACTTTTTGACGTGAAAGGGCGTGTCGCTCTTACTCTCAACAAGCAGCGGTGCTGCCTTGAGCACCTCACCCGTGCTAAAGCGCTCACAGGCGGAGGATAGACCTCCCCCAGCTGCTATCAGGGCAGGAGACGTTCACACCTGTGCGTCCGAACTGCAAATGAATCGCACATGAGCGAAGCCGCTGCTCCCGCACTGACTGTAACGCAGTCAGTTCTTCTTTTACTCTTATGCTGTTTTGTGGATCACAAGGTTTAAAACTACTTATAAACACACACACACACACAGTAACTCCACCAGAGCGCCTATTTCGGGTCACTTTTGCCGGTCCAGGCCCGGATAAAGGAGCAGGGTTGGAATTGTGACATTAAAAAAAACAATAATTGCTAAAAGAAATTTAATTTGTAGTTCTAAATAAACTCTAAATGCATTTAGGACGTTTTTTACTCACTTTATGTCTCTTCCACGATGTTATTTCTCTCTCCAACAATGTAGGTTACAATTACATTAGCATGACCGATTATGCAAATTAGGTGATGACGTCATTTAGCGACTTCTAGCGACTTTTAGGACAACCAATAGCGATTCTCCTTACTGAGGAGTTGGCAACACTGATTCCAGTTCCCAACAATGGCTACTACTACTGCAGCTACTTAGCTTTAATATTACTCTTATTACTCCTTCTGGGTCGCAAAATAAACTTTTAACATATTTTCAGGCGAGAATGTAACTGTGTGAACTTCAAATACCTGAGCCGGTGAGAACTGCGGACTCCCGGCACATCGTTTTCAAACCCCCGCGATCTTTGGATACTCAGGTTAAACATGATATATAATGTAATTGTTGGGCTTTTTTCAGTGTTTTGTTTGTTCGTGAGTAAATCGTTTGGCTGAGATTAAAGTTATTAGATTAGATTAAACTTTATTAATGTGGTTTTCACACAGCTGAATAAACGTCAAACAGAAAACTGATTAAACAGAAGTGATTTGGTCGAGAGTTTACGCGTCCGGTTATATTTAGATAGCAGGGAGCAGACGGCAGAGTTTCACTCCACCGAGAGAGTGGTGACGTAACTCTGAGGGCTAGACCGTCACAGTCGCTCACTTCCAGCCTACCCGGCTTTCGGAGGACCCGGCCCACTTAGACCACAAAGGTGGGTGCAGCCCGTCTGGACAGCCCCGGCTGGGGGACAGTAATCACGGTCACATTTAACTTACTTTAAATAGATAAT
Source organism: Simochromis diagramma (assembly GCF_900408965.1). Lineage (NCBI taxonomy): Eukaryota > Metazoa > Chordata > Actinopteri > Cichliformes > Cichlidae > Simochromis > Simochromis diagramma. The sequence goes on from NW_024386807.1 coordinate 523,293, forward strand.
TTTAAACAAATAAACACTGTAAAATTGTGTGTGTGTGTGTGTGTGATGGTGGCATGAATTGTGTCATGACATTAACCTGCTGTGATTTGACCCATTTCCACTCGCTAACAGACACACACCTTGTTCCCATAGCGAAATAAATAGTGAATAGTGAAATAAATGAGGACAGTGGGTCAGCTCACTGACACACACACACACACACACACACACACACACACACACACACACACACACACACACACACACACACACACCTGCACATAGAGGGCCTGCACTGTATGAATCACTGTGACTCAGAGCCTGAGCTGCAAACGTGTTTCCTGTGTGGGTCGATTGAGACTCGTCTGTTTACAGTAAACCTCCTGAAGCAGTTAAAGGAACACGCTCGTCCTGATTGGCCGATCAGACGGCAGCTCAGAGGGCGAGGGCTTAATGAGCAGCTGATTGATCGTTAAATTAAAGCTGAATCAAAGTTTGAGATAAACTTGAAATAAAGTCTGAAGTTCTCAGAATAAATCAGGTCATAAAAAAGTTCAATTAAACACAAAGTTCCTCTTTGATGTCCACACAACCATTTCCTGTCAGATCTGCGGGTGGGCGGAGCTGCTAGGCCTCATTAGCACATTAGCACCTGGAGAAGCACGCACATCCATATTCATGAGTCCAGGCGTCCATCACACTCTCTGGGTAATTAGCTGCTCTCGTTAGCCTCTCTGATGCTAATCTGGGGACGAACTCGTCCAAACAAACAACAACAAAGAGTTTGATCTCTTAACGAGTGCTGTGCATAACGAGCTTAACGAGTCCTGTAAAGATGAGGAACGCCTAATGAGATCAACAAAGAAACAAGCTGCTATCACACACACAGCTCAGAGCAGGTCTGACGACTAGTGGTGGGCGGATCGATCCAAATATCGATAGTATCGATCCCAAGTCGGGATCGGATCGATACTAGCCTGGTTAGATCGATTCTTTACTTTGCGTTCTGCTTGTTTGCTGTGCTTTCGGCAAAAACGAAACAGCCAGGCTGGACTCGCCGCTCCTGTGTGCAGGAACACTTTGCTCCCCCCTCTTATGTTTCGGTGTTGCGCTGACACGTCACGTGACTTAGACACTTTGGGGGTTATTAAGTTGTTTACATATTAATTATATATTTTGTTTTTGTTGTTGAGAATTTTAATTGTAATTTGTGTGTTATAGTTTATCAACAGTATTTGTTTTAATTTGTTTACTGGTTTGCGGCAGACCCGACGGCATTTTCATGCTTCGCAGCATCATTTATTCTTAAAATAATCACACGGTTGCTGTAACAGTACATTCAACGGCTGCAGCTCTCCCGCTGGCAGCCGCACACATCACCACCACCAAACCTGCAGCGGCATGGCAGAACACGCCCTGCCACATACCCCCATCGCCCGCTTCACCCCACCCCGCGAGCAGGCGAGGGAATCGGCCCGGACCATCGGCGCCCCCATGCGACAGGGAAGTGTCCACTCTGGCGGTCGCCCGCGCCTCCAGCGGAAGCCCGGGAGCTGGCCTGATGGCCACCCATATGGCAAGCAGCGGCGGTGCAGCAGGAGTGGAAGTGAGCCGGGGCTCAGAGGCAGCTGGGCAGACGGCCGGCACGCAGGACCATGCAGCCTGCGTGCCGCCTTCAGGCGTGGCAGGACCCCCACGCACCTCGACCTCCGTCTCCAGCTTTGCAGGGCCCGCTGGCGCGCCAGCCTCTGGCTCACCCCGAGCCGCGCGCTGTCCACCCTTACAGTGATCACCCGGTTGCTGTAACAGTAGCCTGCATTCAACGGCTGCAGCCCTCCTGCTGCCAACTGTACACATCACCACCAAAAACAACAACAGCACAAGCAGCGCACAGGTTTTAAGCCGGCGAGGCATGATTGTAGATGCAGTGAAGGTGAGTCCATCTCATCTGCAGCAGCATCGCAGTACACGGCCACCACAATAATAAAGCATTTTTTATTTAATTATAAATAAATTATTTCTCCTAATTACGTCCTGGGTTTTAAGTAATTAATAATACAAAAGGAAAAATCACAAAAAACACTTAAGGTCATGAAAATTAATTGCGATCTAGCAATTCAATGAGGCATCCACCCTATTTATTGAAAAGTATCGGTATCGGCGATACTGGCCCGTATTTACTTGGTATCGGATCAATACCAAAATATGCAGTATGGCCAGTGTTGGGGAGTAACGGAATACGTTACAGAATACATTTCGGGGCATGTATTCTGTAATGGAATACATTTTAAAAGTAACCTTCCCAACACTGAGTATGGCACACCACTACTGACGACCTCGCTAACCAGTTCCTGTGGATCTGTGATGTGACCTCTGACACTCAGCAGATGTGGGCGTAAACGTCTGCTGCTCGTCCAGACTCGAGCGAGCACTCGCTGTCTAACATCTACCACAGCCAATCAGTGTTTGTGATGTCATCATTCCAGTTTACTTACTTTAAATGAAAATTAGATTAGCTTCTTAGATTAGCACGTCTAGCGTTAGCACATTTTGTGAGTCTGCCAGCTGTGAGCTCAGAGGACAGATGTGATTTCTATCCTCTGATTGGCTAAAAACAGGTGAAGCTAAAACTACAGTGATGAGTAACAATAACCTGACGACACAGCTTTAAGGACTGTAAGCTTTCTGTGTGACGGCCAGCAGGGGGCGACGCCACTGAGCTTCGTCACTGTAAATATTGTTCATCCATAAGAGCTGACTGGTTAACAGGTTGTGACTGATGAGTTGGTAGCCAATGCGAGAGCAGTGTGAAGTTTACTCTGAGCGGCCATCTTGGTCACTCATGTGGGCGTCTATTTTACTTTAGGCCAGATCTCGAATATCGTAATCTTCCCGTTCACAGACATCAGTGATACAAACTCAGGTTGTGAGGTCACGACGTCACACGTGTTAAAAATGATACTAATCAGTCTGTTCCTGGCCCCGCCCACTGCAGCTCCATGGATACAGCTGATCAGCACACATCCTCCTGATTGGCCGTCTTTATAGAGAAACCGCAATCACAGCAGATGTTTGGATATTTTTATTCTCACAAAACAAACTGATCAATAAGAACAGCTAATCAATAACAATACACACTTATCAGGGTCAGTGACCTCTGACCTCACAGCATCTCTGTACATTTACATGTTTCTAAACTAACATGAAGCCGATCGATACACGATCGATTTAGCTGCTGGGTCTGCGGGGCGTCTTCAGTATTTTGGTCTCTTCACGTCGACCCTGAAAAAATAAAAGTCTTCCATCATTTATGATGTCATACATAAGGTCACTGCTGCCTGATTGGCTGACAAAGTGTTAAACGAGGAGCTGAGAACAAACAGGAAGTAGTTACCCGTCAGCCTCCATCTTCTTCCTCTTCTCGATGATCTGAAACAAAAACAGCTGCTTCAGCGTCGTGTTTGATTGGTTTACAGCGTGTGTGTGTCTGTGTGTGTCTGTGTTCACTCTGCCTGTGTGTGCGTGTCTGTCTCACACGATCTGATATCGTCGTGTTTGTGTTCCCAGATCAACATTGCAAGTGACCAATCAGAATGTTGTGACGTCATACTTTTGGGACTTTGGGAAAAACCGCCGTGAAACAAAAAACTGTACTTAAGCTGCGAGAAACCGCCTCTGTCCGCCGATCAACGGACCCTGACCCTTTAATAAACGCTGAGCAGAACTGATATTGTCCGTGCAACATTGGAATTTCACAAATGCCCGAATGTCTTGGCGCGCCAAAGAATAACGTCACAACAATGTGATTGGTCACTTGCAATGTTGAACCTGGAACAACACCAACACGACGATGTCAGATCATCCGTCTCTCTCACCGCGCTGATCTTCTTCCACTGGCGGTCGAGCTCTGCCTTCTCATTGGTCTCTTTGAAACGTCGTGTCTTCCTGCCTTCAGACATCTTGATGCCGTACTGGAAGGCAGCCCTGTAGACACACACACACACAGAGTGAATACACACACACACAGACACACACACAGGCTGCCTGTCAGTCAGAGCGGAGGGACACAGTAGCACGCACTTGGGCAGCGCCTCCTTGTTGTTCATGTAATCCGAGTACTCCTCCTGAGTGTCGAAGTCCCAGCGGCCCAGAGGACCCTTCTTATTGCCCTGGAACACACAGAAAAGCATCATGTTGCTATGTGAGGATGAGCTGCAGTGCATGCTGGGAGTCAGAGTTACCTGGTCCATCTTACTGTAGTCCACCTCTTCATCACTGTCCACGGCCAGGTCGTCCATCCTACACACACAGATGTAGTCACACACACCTGAAGGTTAACGCACCGTGTGTCTGTGTGTGTCTGTGCGTGCGTCTGTGAGTGTGTCTGTGTGTGTGTCTGTGTGTGTGTGTCTTACGTAGCAGGGTAACACTCTGCGTATGAGTTTGATCCTCCAAAAAAATCTCCCAGCTGCTCCTTACTGGAGTCTCTCCTCTGAGAGCCAGTACACACCAGCTAAGGACAAGTACTGCAGTAACACCACACACACACACACACACACACACAAACACACACACACGCACACACACACAGTACTGGTGTCGGTACCCTGTATCACTATACCACATACATACATGTATCTATATTGTGTATTTTCTTGTGTGTAGTACTACAGTTGTTCAGTATGCTGAGGCGCTACTACTCCAGCTCAGGCGCTACTACTCCGCCCCGCTCAGGCGTTACTACTCCCGCTCAGGCGCTACTACTCCCGCTCAGGCGCTACTACTCCCGCTCAGGCGCTACTACTCCCGCTCAGGCGCTACTACTCCCGCTCAGGCGCTACTACTCCAGCTCAGGCGTTACTACTCCCGCTCAGGCGCTACTACTCCCGCTCAGGCGTTACTACTCCCGCTCAGGCGCTACTACTCCCGCTCAGGCGCTACTACTCCAGCTCAGGCGTTACTACTCCCCCTCAGGCGTTACTACTCCCCCTCAGGCGCTACTACTCCAGCTCAGGCGCTACTACTCCCGCTCAGGCGCTACTACTCCCGCTCAGGCGCTACTACTCCCGCTCAGGCGTTACTACTCCAGCTCAGGCGCTACTACTCCAGCTCAGGCGTTACTACTCCCGCTCAGGCGTTACTACTCCCGCTCAGGCGTTACTACTCCCGCTCAGGCGTTACTACTCCCGCTCAGGCGCTACTACTCCCGCTCAGGCGCTACTACTCCAGCTCAGGCGCTACTACTCCAGCTCAGGCGCTACTACTCCAGCTCAGGCGTTACTACTCCCGCTCAGGCGTTACTACTCCCGCTCAGGCGTTACTACTCCCGCTCAGGCGTTACTACTCCCGCTCAGGCGCTACTACTCCCGCTCAGGCGCTACTACTCCCGCTCAGGCGCTACTACTCCAGCTCAGGCGTTACTACTCCCCCTCAGGCGTTACTACTCCCGATCAGGCGCTATTACTCCCGCTCCATCCCAGCAGCTGTGACATCACCGGAACACCTGAGCCCCATACAGGTGAGCGAGAACATCACCTGTAACACAACATGAGCACAGACTTTACCTGCGCACAGGTAAACCAGCTCAGACAGAAGCTGGTGTGGTACAGTAAGCCCCACCCACTCATACAACAGTCCAATCATAAACAAGGATATGGCTCCTGGCTCTGCCATTGGCTGCCCGCTGCTCCTGCAAACTTCTCATTGATCATCTTGATCTGGTCTCTGACTGATCCTGGACCTGCCACAGACGCAGCATCCATCAGTTATCGATCAGCTGTCATTGGTCAGAACGATCGTGTGAGTCACAGTGAGGAGCTTACCTGTGTCCACCTCCATCACCTGCAGAGACACACACACAGTTAGAACCACACGGGTAAACCAGGCACAAACAAACCCTGCCCCCCAACATCACCTGGTGCTCGTCGCCTCGCGGTTTCTCAAAGTAGGTGTGTCTGCGGCTCTTGGTGTCGTCGTCACGGTCACGCTCCCGGTCTCTGTCCCGGTGACGCTCTTTCTCTTTGGTGGGTTTGGTGGACGGGATATAGTCCCCGATGTCCTCAAAGATACTGAAACACACACACATTATAAACACACACACACTATAAACACACACACACACACTATAAACACACACACTCGTGATGAGGCGATGTGGGGTGAACTGACCTGAGATCAGCCTCTGGAGCTCTCTTATCGTCCAGTTTACCTGAAACACAAACAGGTGAGTGCTTGACTAAGAAAAATGGTCTGTATCTATATATTTATATATATTACTCGTCCCTAAGGACCCCAAAGCGCTTCACACATCCAGTCATCCACCCATTCACACACTGGTGATGGCAGCTACATTGTAGCCACCCTGGGGCGCACTGACAGAGGCGAGGCTGCCGGCCACTGGCGCCACCGGGCCCTCTGGCACACCTGCAGAGCGTCAGGAGAACATCCAGCAGCTGTGCAGACTCACCTTTGTCCTTCTTCTTGATCTTCTTGTGGCGGGTTCCCTGCCTGAGGTAGGACAGGATCTGAGTCAGCTTGGAGATCACGATGTCGTTGGTGGTCAGGGTGGTCTGAGCCTGAGAGACAGAACATGAGAGAACGTGAGGGAACGATCTCAGGGCTCTGCGATATTGAAATCATTCAGCTGGAGAACTCGGATGTTTTGGCGTGGCGATGACGCGGCGAGGACTCGGCCTCACCTCCATGCTGGGACAGTCCGCCTTGCTGCGGATCAGCGTGGTGGGGATGTCGGTGTCGGTGAACTCGTCGTCCAGGTCGACCACGTACGCCATCCTGCCGGGCAGGAAGAGCTCGTTCCTCTCGGCCACGCCGGACCTGAACACCACGCGGTAGATGTTCCTGCCTGAGCGAACACGGAGACACCGGGAACGCCGGGTTCAATATTCACGTTCACATGATTTCTCCACCAAAATATTCACGCTGTTCTAAAAAGATTCCGTTTCATCCGGAGACGATCCTCCTTTATTCCTGAACGCTCCAGACTCACAACAGTCACACCTCCCCTCCCTCACCTCCTCCTCCCCCCACATCCACACCTTCCTCCAGAAAACACGACTCACCCAGACGAGTCTTAAACTCCATCTTCTCCTCGGGCTCCACGTCCTTCCTGACAGACAGGGGAGGGGTCAAAGGTCACACGGAGACAGGCAAGGGATCAAAGGTCACAGGGACGGACAGATTAGAGATTAGAGGTCAAAGGTCATATAGAGATAGATTAGGGGTCAAAGGTCACATAGACGGGTGCGGGGGTCAAAGGTCACATAGACGGGTGCGGGGGTCAAAGGTCACATAGACAAGTAAAAAAGAGGGGGTCAAAGGCCACACAGATGGGTGAGGGTCAAAGGTCACACAGACCGATAGGTGCGGGAGTCAAAGGTCACACAGAGACAGTCAAGGAATCAAAGTTCACAGGGACAGACAGATTAGAGGTCAAAGGTCATATAGAGATAGATTAGGGGTCAAAGGTCACACAGATGGGTGAGGGTCAAAGGTCACACAGACAGACAGGTGAGGGGTCAAAGGTCACAGAGGCAGGTGAGGTTCTGATCGCAGGGCTGCAGCTCTGCTCCGTGGTTCCTTACTTGGCTTCTTTCTGGACCTTCTCCATCATGTCTTCTTCTTCCTTCTCCTTGCTGGTGATCTCAGCTCTCACCTGTAACACACACACAGGTAAACAGCTGAGCAGGTAACACACCCGCACAGGTTATCCCGACGACCGCGACCTCTGACCTTCTGCAGCAGGGCGAAGTCCAGACCTTTCACCAAGTGAGTGTGCTCCATGTCACCTCCCAAGAACTTGGACTCCTGGATCAACTGACGCCGCTTCTCTGCTGCCGACTTATCGCTGACACGCACACACGCACACACAGACACACGCGCACACAGACACACACGCACACAGAGACACACGCACACACACACAGACACACACACACACAGAGACACACGCACACACAGAGACACACGCACACACACAGACACACACACACACACAGACACACACACGCAGACACAGACACACACAGACACAGACACATGCAGACACACGCAGACACACACAGACACACGCAGACACACGCAGACACACACACACGCAGACACACACGCAGACACACACGCAGACACACACACGCAGACACGCGCGCACACACAGACACACACGCAGACACACACAGACACAGACACACACGCAGACACAGACACACGCACGCACACGCGCACACAGACACACACACGCACAGACACACGCACACACAGAGACACACGCACACACAGAGACACATGCACACACACAGACACACACACGCAGACACAGACACACACAGACACAGACACATGCAGACACACGCAGACACACACAGACACACACACGCACACACAGACACACGCGCACACACAGACACACGCGCACACACAGACACACGCGCACACACAGACACACACGCAGACACACACAGACACACGCAGACACAGACACACGCACGCACACACACAGACACACACACGCAGACACAGACACACGCACACGCGCACACACAGACACACGCGCACACACAGACACACACACGCACACACAGACACACACGCACACACAGACACACGCGCACACACAGACACACACGCAGACACACACAGACACACGCAGACACAGACACACGCACACAACAGACGCACACGCGCACACACAGACACACGCGCACACAGACACACACACGCACACACACAGACACACACACGCAGACACAGACACACGCACACGCGCACACACAGACACACGCGCACACACAGACACACACACGCACACACACAGACACACACACGCGCGCACACAGACACACGCGCGCACACAGACGCACACACAGGTGAATGATGAGAGTTTAGTTAGAATGATAATGACCCGTTCTTCTCAGCGCGGCCATGTTGGGGTCATCGATGGCTGGTACTCACGCCTCGGCGGTCGGCCCGACAGCTCGGTAGTTTGCCGTAGTGCTGATGAGCTCGGTCTCCTCGTAGTCCTTGTTGACGCCATCTCGCCGCTCTCTCGCTCGGTCTCGGTACTTCTCGGCGAGCTCGCGCTCACGCTCCATCTCCTGCTGACGCAGCTTCGCATAGTAACTGCAACCAAACCACAGCTGATCAATAATCAATAACGTGCATTTGAGGGTCAGAGCGGCGCCGTCTGAGACCCTGAGTGCTGTGGACTGCTGTATGTGTCGACAAATTTAACGCTCTCGTGCACATCACAGGTGAAAACGTCTGTCCAGGCTTTTTATTATTAATAATAAAAACTGTTAAATGTCGTGAACATTCATTTCTTTCCTTCCAGAATATTCCCGTGTTTCCACAATCCCGTCATAATCCCGGCTAATGTTAACAGTCCTGTGATGCGCCCAGCTGCCATCTTTCACTCAGCGAGCTATCAGCTCTGTGGAGGCCAGGTGACCTTTGACCTGCAGTTTTCTGATGTAACAAACGTCCAATCGGCACCCACCTCTTCTTCTTTCTCCTCCTCGCTGCGGGGTCCTCATCCTCGTTGTAGTCCCTCGGCATTCTGGGAAATTAAAAACACAGACATGTCAGCTGTGCTGCGAGTAAACACCCGTCTGCTCTCTCCGTGACATCACTCACTCATGATGTCTGGACTTGGAGGGCGGGGCCGAGGAGGGCGTTGCCCGCGGCGTCATCAGCAGCTTCCTGAAGTCATCATTGGTCAGTTTGGACCTGAGGACAGATGGGCACACACACATTAAAACAAAGAAATACACAGTAACACAGCAGTAGCAGCGAGGAGTGTTTATCAGTGTGTGTGTGACTCACTGAGCTGCAGCTCGGTGGTCGTCCATGTCGTGGCCCTCAGGAGCCAGAGGGTTGGAGTACGTCTCAGCTGCAAGACAGGCAGATGTTAGAGCACAGGCAGATGTTAGAGCACAGGCAGATGTTAGAGCACAGGCAGATGTTAGAGCACAGGCAGATGTTAGAGCACAGGCAGATGTTAGAGCACAGGCAGATGTTAGAGCACAGGCAGACAGCAGGGCCGCCTCGTTTAAAAGGACACAGCTGGGAGCTGCTCTGCTCTTTATATGTTCCCTGTTTTACACTGAAACAAATAACTGCAGATTTCATGGAAACTATTTGATTTCGACGTAAACCGGCTTGGCCCATGTGTAGAGGGACTCCTTCCCTGTGCTACAGTTTTACTAACAACCTCTCAACAGACGGAGCAAGGCCGCTTTAAAGCGGCAGAAGTGTGAGCGGAGTCTGGTGTGGCGCAGTGAGAGGAGAAGCTTGGCTAATAGCTGCTGTCAGAGGCTTTTTCTGTTCAACTGTTCGGTCCAGTTCAGCACTCGTGCTCCCAAAGCCGTGTTTATTTCAATAATGTATCGAATAATTGCTGTTTTTATTGCATCTGTTTTTAAGTAAACAAACAGCTAACGGCTAACAGCCCGTAAAATGACTGTTAGCATGCTAACATGCGGAGCTAACGCTTACTTTCAGGCATCTCTGCGGGCAGCTGCTTCTCCTGCGGTCTGAATCTGGCACGGTCCGGTCACAGGGACAAACTAAGGCTCGGTGTTCGGGTTTCTCTGAGCTGCTGCGGGTCTCTTTGCTCCAGCCAAGCTCCGAGTTAGCTGTGAGGAGAGCTACCGTGCTGTGACGTCACGTCCGTTTTAGTTAGAGAAGAGACACAGCACCTCCTGCAGGAGGAGAGGAGACACCGCAGGACAGACAGCGGCGTCAATGAACACCGCGAGATAAAAAACACAACAAAATTGTACAAATCCGGTTAAAATGAGTTGAAAATAGGAAATAAATAAAAAAAATAAAGTTATAATAAAATACAGGCCAAATACTGTCTGTGTTTAAAGATCATTTTCATGTAGTTTAAATAAGGAGTTCTTTGATTTGATGGAGGAAAGGTTTGTTCTGCGTCACTGAGGTTTTTATTCACAGCTCAACTTTGTTCCTCACACACTGAAACACCCGCAGCTCTCCTGCCCGGTCACGTGTTGTTTCTCTGGCTCACAGCGCCCCCCGCAGGTCAGCGGAGCCACAGCTGAAGGTTCTCCAGGACCAGCTGGTGCTCGCTGCTGCGCCACCTTCAGGACTCACACAGCTTCACTCAGAGCTCCTTCAACAAACTCCAAACTCCAGATAACCAGTGTTTGTTTCACTGAGCCTGAACCATCTAAACCAGTCAGACCCAAACAAACCCTCTAAATCCAGTAAAATCACATAAACCTGCCAAGAGGCGATGAAACTGAGTCTGTTCCCATTAAGAAACCTTAAAACCAGTTAAACTACGTGATCCTCCTAAAATATCAGTTCATTTCCTGTACATTTATACACTCAGAGTAAAAATATCTGAAATCCAGTTAAATGCTCCCAGGAAACTCGTTTTAAACCCACTAAGAGCAAATTAAACTTCTTATTGCTAATTTCAACATAAACAGCCTGTGAAATAATCTGACTTTAACTCGGGAAAAACTTTGGATGTGTCAATAAACTCCCAGTAAACCCACAGGAGCCCTGCTGATGGACCCAGTGACCTCACAGTAAACAGAGACCTTCACATGTTCTCTTTATTCACATCAGCACATTTACAGAAACAAAAACAGGTCAGTGAATGGACTGAACCACTGCGGGCTCAGACGGGGGTCAGGGCTTGGACTGAACCACTGCGGGCTCAGACAGGGGTCAGGGCTTGGACTGAGCCAGAGTCTGCAGAGCTTTGGCCACCTGATCAGCTGACATGTTCTCCACGGAGACGCTCGTCTCTTTCCCAAAATCTGAACAGAGACAGGGATCAATAACAGGTCAATACACAGGTGACGCATCTGAGTGTCCCGTGATGCGGAGCGTGAGGGGGGCTCACCGTATCGGGCCCAGAGCCGGGCCTGGACTCCAGAACACTCCCGGATCAGGATGGGGAATTCCGGGTTGGACCTCTTCAGGGTCACGTAGTTCTGCTCCACAAACTCTCTGAAACACAGGGGGGGGGGGGAAGGTCAGCTGACCTGTGACCACAGCAGGAGCCTCACCTGTCTGAGTTTCACCTGAACAACTCTGTTTATTAATCCCACAGGAAGTGATGATGTCACAGAGACATAAACAGTGACAGCATAGATGACACTAATCAACGTACGCCGAGGCGTCCGCTCATCAGACGGCGTCCTCTGCAGGACGTTCAGTCAGAGGGACCCTGAACCTGCAGGTGAACTACAACAAAATGAAAAATAAAGCATGGCCGCTGTTTATTCATCTGCTCATCATTATTCTGTTACTAATGAACGGATTGATCCATAAATCAATACTGTCACGTGTCAGTGTTTTCCTCACACGACCAGATTACCAACAGTCCGCGTGCTCTTATTTTGAAGGGTCAGTCCCTGCTAATGGGCAGCAAGGAGATGAAGGAGCTCCTTAATCTGACCTCCAGCTCCTCGTCTCCTCCATAACCTGACTCCTGCTGCAGGTCAACTCTCTCTCCTCAGCTAATCACAGCGTGACGATGATGAAATCTCCTTCACCTTCATCTGTCTGTGGTCCTGTGGGTTCACACGGGTCACAGCGGTGAGTCATACTGTGATCATGGATCCCGAGTGGCCGGCTCAGGTGTGTGTGTCACTGCGCAGACTCAGAGGTCTCCACCATGAACAAACACCTGGAACATAAACTACATAAGACTCACAGCCGAACATCTGCAGGAGCCAGGGCTTCTGTCCAGATGTGAGTCAAACCTCTGCCTCGGTGTGTTTCCTTTAGCAGCTTTGTTGTTTACTGAGCTGCTGCTCTCATCTCTCTTTATGAGTCTTCACGTGCTCAGACACATTTATCCTGACAGCACTCACAGGGGTCAAACCTGCAAACCTCTCACTGTAAACCTGAGTCCGCGACGCTGTTAGCCGCTAGCTGTTAGCCGCTAGCTGTTAGCTGTCCTTCGCTAATGACCGCTCTGTAAAACCATCACCGGCTCTTCTCGCCTCAGCAGCCCGGCTCTGAGCTCACCTGGCCCCCTTACTGGCCGCGGAGGTCTGGCAGAGATGCAGGCGGATCTCTCGGAGGTTTTTACCCAAAGTGGAGCCCAGATTCCTCACCACGGCGGCCGCCATCTTAGCTTCCTGTCAAGGACGGAGTGTGTCACTGCAGCCCCGAGTTTATCCTGACAGGAGCAACATTCAACCCCGAGTTTATCCTGACAGGAGCAACATTCAACCCCGAGTTTATCCTGAGAGGAGCAACATTCAACCCCGAGTTTATCCTGAGAGGAGCAACATTCAACCCCGAGTTTATCCTGAGAGGAGCAACATCCAACCCCGAGTTTATCCTGAGAGGAGCAACATTCAACCCCGAGTTTATCCTAGGACATTACCGAGTTAGAGCAACATTCAACCCCGAGTTTATCCTGACAGGAGCAACATTCAACCCCGAGTTTATCCTGAGAGGAGCAACATTCAACCCCGAGTTTATCCTGACAGGAGCAACATTCAACCCTGAGTTTATCCTGACAGGCAGACACTGTTTTGAGTGGTTTCTCTGGTCGTTTATTACAAACAGTTAGCTCTTAAATAAATTCACAAAGTATCTCAAATCATATGTCAAATAACTCAATTATGTTTCACAAGATTTTATGATTTTAATGATCCATAATGGTGAAAAACACCTTTAAGCACAGATATATTTTACTTTAAATGAACCTGAGCTGCTGTTTCACTGCAGATTAAAGACTGATGACTGATATCTACACATCAGTCAGCAGGTGTGTGATGTTGCTCTGGCCAGCAGGGGGCGTTGCCAGCTCCCCTCACAGGGAAACTCTCCCAGGTAGTGTCAGTGATTTCCAGTAAGACCGGTGGCTCCAGCGTTCCCCAGACCTCCTGTGAAGGACTCTGATCATCAATCAGTTATCAGTTACAAAGAGATCAGTTAGTAACATCAGCCGTGACATCAGCCGTCTCCCAGAGATGAAGAGGAGAGTCTGCTCCTCCACACTGAGATGACTGTGTCTGACGGAGGATCGGATCAGGACAGGGTGGAGTTCCTGTCTGTGGTTGGGGATGCTCTGGTGGAGGTCTTCTCTCTGCAGAGCTGCCCAGTCTCAGCAGTCTGGGAACCACAGATTCATGTTGGGGATAAACTGGTGAACAGTGGACGGACACGTGACTGCTCTGGTTATGAACGTGACTGGTTCCAGAGTGATTTTTACATTCTGGTAGAAAGAGGAGGGATGTGAACATCTAACTTACTTTTTCTTTTCTGATCTGATAATTCATTTTTTCTGTTTCTGTGTTTCTTTTGTTATATTTGGGTTTGAGGGCTGTTTGTGTCTGACCATCTGTTCCCAGGCTGATGTTCTTCATCGTCCTGAAATGACTCACGCTGCTCTGAGAACACATTTACTCACAGTTTAGTCTCAGGTGGACCCGCGAGCGGGTTTTTATGTTTTGATTGTTTTCTGGAGGAGACGGAGGGACAAACACAGAAAGTCGAACCATGTGTGACGTGTTTTCAAAGCAGTCAGCTTTTTCCACTGAGCGCTCCCAAACACGAAGCAATTCATCTGATCTGGATTCAGTTTGATGTCCCACAGACTGCAGCTGGAGGAGAGTTTACCGGCAGAAAAATATCTGCGACAGCCTGAAGACACGAGACACAAACAGAGATCTGATCCTGATCGTATCCAGCATGAAGCCGCATGCGTCCCACAGGACGATTAGCTTTAACCAGCACCGACATCACCGACAGCATCTCAAACACTGAACAGAACGGTTAGACTCCTGCACACAAAGTCATCTATGGTGCACCTCTGTGAAGGCCCCGTCAATGCTGAACCATATCTGCAGGTGCAGGAGCAACATCTGCTTCCATCCCCAAACAGCACTCCAGCAGCACGGCTCCAGACTGACCTGAGAACAGGCCACACCTTCACTGCAAGCATCTGCAGCCTCATGAAACCAAAATACAACAAAACAGACGCTGAGATCAACACCAAGGAAACATCAGGTTTCAGCTCAGAGGGAACAGCATGAGACGCTGTTTATCAAAATCAATAACACTGATCAGTTTGTTCCTGTGCTCTCGGTTTCTATTAAAGGATTCACTGCTTTTATTTTCATGGTAAAAACAGGGCTGGATTTTATTTTGACTTCACAAACAGAAATCATCAGTCGGGTTTCAGAGAAGACAAAAGCACAAAATGTTCCTGACACCAGAAAGCGTGAACGTGATCCAGATGTTCATGATTCAGAGGCACAGCAGCAGCTGGATGAGACTTTATTCAGAAACAGGATTATTGGTACAAACATCATGATGGTGAAACAGACCCGGGGCCTTCTGAGGATGGAGTCCACGCTCGCGCCTCTCGTGGACGAAGGCCGCTCCGAGCACAGGTGGAGGTTGTTTCAGTCTGTTTCTCATTAGCGTTAGCAGGAAGTGCGACGTCGCACGTGTCGGGACGAGCAAATGGCCAGGGGAAATCTGCGCTCAGTGCTTCCTGTCAGTCCGGCTCGCTCTGATGCGGCTTTGCCGCCGCAAAAGGTCCTGCCGTCGTTTCTCGTTCAGGAGCTGCTGGATGCGTTTGTTATGCGTTCGCTCGTGGACCTGAGGCATCCGCGGCACAAAGTAATTCTGCTGTCCTCGGCTAACGTCGCTGTCAAGTCCGACGATCTGGTACTGGACCTCGTCCACCGAGTTGTTCTCTTTCTTTGATAGCGAGAAGAAGGACGATGAAGGTAGCGCCGGTTCAGCTTCGGTCAGGTTGACTTGACTTTGGAGGCTCCGCCCTCCTGAGGATGTGGTGTTGTCACCAGGATCAGGCGATGATGTGGTGGAGAACTTTGGGATGGCAGAAGTCCAAACCAGCGCTGGCGTTTGGTCTTCAGTGTCAACAGTCTCCATGGTAACTGCAGCAGGGGGCATTGTGCGAGAATTCTTCCTGAACACATGTGTTGGAGCAGTTTGTGTGGTAATAGTATTACTGTCAGTGGTGGTTGGAGTACCCGGAAGCTCATTCAGGCCGGAGGAATCCTCGTAGGAAGAGTACTCGCTGTACTCATCATAATCCACGTAGACAAAGTCATCGGTGCTCCGTCTGGTTGGGGGTGGAGTTACAGTGAAGCTGCGCGTCGGGGTGGTGGTGATGATGTCACGAAAGACATCACTGATGGCACGGTTGTTGTCGGACCAGGTGGAGGTGAGCGCTGACGTCATGATCTCTGTGGTCAACCTCCAAGAACTAAAAAGACAAAAACAGAGTTCAGGTCTATGGCCCCGCCCTAAACCCGCCCCTGCTTCCTGCTTTAGATGAACACTTCAGTGTAAAGCCAATCAGCAGTTTCACGGTCAGCTCACTCCTGCTCTACACTTTTATTTTCAGCTTTGTCTATGTATCACACGTTTGTCTGACTGCAGGTTTTGCTCTGTGTTTGAGACTCGGACTCAGTTATATCTTTCTAAGATTCCTTTTGTTACCCGTCATGTCTGACCTGCTGTTCTCCATCGGTGTGATGGTGCCACTGAAGTTGCTGGAGATTCTGGATTTCGTGGCATTGTTGAAGTTATCCTCACTACAGGACTTGCAGCACATCTGGCGGTATCCGATGATAGAGCAGTACCGACTCAGCACCTCCATTCGACAGAACGCCGAGCGGTCGCCGCGGCACGGCTGCCCTACAGACAGAACAGTAGGACGGTGTGACTCCTGACACGTAAGACCTCAGCTACAAGTTTTACTTCAGTGGTTTGATGGGTTAGTGTGATCCTCAGAGATGTGTTAAGACACAGCAGAAAGACACGAAGCAGAAACTGTGATAGACTATAAACAGTAAAATAGCAAACAGGAGAAATGTAAACAAAAATAAGAGAAGGGGACTGAAAGTGCGAAAGAGCTTTGAAGTGGTGCAAAGAAAGGACTTGGACTGAACTGAATCTGTGAGTGTCCTGAGTGATGAGGGTTACTCATGGCTCACAATGGTGGGTGTGGGCAGGTAGTGTTTGTTAACAGTCTGACTGGTCCAGGTGAAGAAGCTGGTTGGGGCGATCGTGGCTCAAGAGTTGGGAGTTCGCCTTGTAATCGGAAGGTTGCCGGTTCGAGCCCGGCTCCGACAGTCTCGGTCGTTGTGTCCTTGGGCAAGACACTTCACCCGTTGCCTACTGGTGGTGGTCAGAGGGCCCGGTGGCGCCAGTGTCCGGCATCCTCGCCTCTGTCAGTGCGCCCCAGGGTGGCTGTGGCTACAATGTAGCTTGCCATCACCAGTGTGTGAATGGGTGGATGAACGTGTGGATGAATGGATGTGTAAAGCGCTTTGGGACTAGTAAAGCTATACAGATACAGGCCATTTACCAGGCCATTTGAGTCTGGAGGTGTGCGACCTGACTGACCTGAGACACCGACCAGAGCATTGATTCTTAGCAAACAACAGGACAGAAACCCTCAGACCACAACGTTCAGGAAGCAAGAGAAGAAGACGAGGACGTAAAGACAGACGGCAGACAGAGCAGGAGTCAGAGCGCTTTACTTGAAGAGATCTTTGGAGCCGGGAAGCTGGGGTTGGACCTGGACAGCCACTGAATGATGGCATTCTTCTGGTCACCTGCAGGGAGAGCAGCAGCACTTTAATTCCCAGCATCCATCCTTTTCCTCATTGCAACAAATGTACGGTACATGACTGGTCAGTGCCTACCACCGCAGGGCGGAGCCAGGCAGGTGCGTGTCGTGATTGGCCGAGGCTCGCTGCAGTTTCCAGCTGAACTCTCGGGATTGGAGCACGCGACCTGACGCTCCTGAGTCCCGTTCCCACACGAGACCGAACACTGCGTACACAGAGGGATCGATCAGACTGATCAGGTATTGATCTGTGGACATGTGCAACTGATAAACTGATCTTCATACCGGAGTCCAGGGCCCGGCTCTCCACACAGCGGGGCAGGGGAAGCGGTTACAGGGTTGTTTAGTCTCTGGTCGGTCATCGCCGCAGAGCCTGCTATGCACAGAGCGCCGCTGCTGCCCCCTGGAGGAGTTCTGCAGGCAGCTCACCCAGCGACGCTGCCACCCAGTCTGACCGCAGGAGGAGCTGCAGTCCTCCCAGTCTCCGGTCACCCAGCTGAGGGGAAGACATGCATCAAAAGAAGAAAAATGACTGGGTGACTGTGGGTGTGTCACGTGACCTGTAGCATGTTACCGTGCCGGGCTGCAGGCCTCGGGGTTACAGCTGCGGCTGATGGCTCTCGGTTTGCTGATATTGGAGCAGAACATCCTCTGAACCATTTTCCCATCAGCCTTCCTCCTGCAGCCGAACCTGGTGTACTGTTTTCCTGAAAACAAGGAAACATGACAGTCAGTGGTGGTCCTAGGCTGTTTGGCGCCCCGGGCGAACACTCCCTCTGCCCCCCCACCCCACACACATGCATAAAACATATTAAGGATTGTACATTAACATAAATCTGTTGTCGAAATTCACCAGAGAAACACACACATGAAGAGAGGGAGAGTATGCATAGTATGCAAACAGCTGCCAAACAGCCATCATAATTCATCACACAATGAGAACAGGACGAATCAACAACTGACAATTAATATTAAAATCTGTAACATGTTGTTTGGAGTTTAGTCTGTTACTGTTGCTATTTTTACCATTTCTTCTTGGAGCAACTGTAACCCACATCATTTCCTCAGGGATTAACAAAGTATCCTGATTCTGATTGGTTCAGGATGACCTGCCATTATCCAATCACACATCTGCTTACCTGCATCTGTTGCTAGTTTCTCCTCCTCTTTTCTCTTTTTTCTAAACTGAGCACCTGATGGCTTTGAACTTTTCTTGTCCATCTTCCACTGGTTTTAATTTTGCACTCCAGTATGAACACAAATCCCCCAACGAGGATCAGCACAACATAACCTAACAGACCTACACCTTAGTTCATAGATTCACTTTGTCTGGGTTTATTTCTGGGATTTCACACAACCCAGGATTCAAATCATGAATACATGATGGGCTTGGATTTACATCATTATGAATGAAATGTGCTCTATTTGGAAGCAGCCGCCCCCTCCCCTTTCCACGGGTTGTGTGTGAGACTTTAAATCATCAAACTGTAAATTATAAATTTTAAATTGTTATTGATCCTTTACCCCGAGTCCTAAAGTGTATATTTATTTTCTTACTCTTCTTATATTTATTGTTTGTTTACTTGCACTGCTGTAACTGGAGCCTCGTCGTCTCGTCTCTCTACTGGACTGTCTGTAGCGGAGATGACAATAAAGTTTACTTTGAATTCAGCAGCGCGCAGGCGCACCGAGCAAATTATAAGTCTGTATCATGATGTCTGGTGTTTTCCTGTTTGTTGTTTTGTTTTTATTTTGTTTTATTTTGCGAGTTGGTTATTAGATGCTGCTCCAGCCAGCCTGAGAATCCCCCGCCCCCCCGCCCTCTCCTTCCTGTGCTGCAAGCAGCAGGCGCACCTCGCAAGCGGAGGGCGCCCTTACTCCCAGCAAATGGGCGGCAGGAAACCGATTGGTGCCTGTCACTACCCGATCCGTACTGGAAACCCAATCGGTACCTTGCATGTGCAAATCTTACGTCACTTCCTCTCTTTGCCAACATTGCGACATTCAATATATTTGAATGATACGGTTAGCACCCAGTTAGCTCCTAGCATTTCTCAACAGCTCTGCCTCCTTTTCGACTACCGGGACATTTAAACAATGGATAATCCGTATACAAACAAATTCATGCTTTTCTCCTAAACAGAGAGCGTCCCCCGATTGAACAACAGCGCCGTAAAATAAGAAGAATGGCGCCGAATTACAGAGTTAATAATACAGACTTTGTAATATGTCACGTGAAGATTCAGCAGCCAGATGAAGTGTTTACTGACAACTGACAGTGATAGCGGACATCATCATCACTATTCCAACCAATCCTCTCCACACAGACAAGCATAAACACACTCGACTATCACTAAATCAAATTTAACACACGTTTGTAATGACGCTAATTCAATTTACAATAGGGTTCATTCGCTCAGTCAGCAGGTGGCAGTATCCTCGTACACAGGGGAGTAAACTGCCATTAAACGAACAGAAGAAGAAGAAAACCCTGCACATGCGCGGTACGGATCGGGGAGTCCTGATCCGTAACTATCTTTTTATTTTTCGTTTTTGTCTACATTATATTGAAATGTTTCATCATTTAAGAGATACTTGTTATTCTTAACATCTTAACAGATACTCTGACCTGTAACTATCGTAAAACGCTTCGACCGGAAGTAGACACCTTTGGCGCATGCGGAGTACCGATCAGGTTTCCGGTACGGATCGGGTAGTGACAGGGCCTGTGACATTCCCAGTATGTGCTGGCGGATGTCGGGGCAGCATGAGTACGAGCAATTTATTTATTTTTTGCCGATGCCCGTGATGCCGCCCCCCACCAAGATGCCGCCCCGAGCAACCGTCCATGTCGCCCGTATCAAAAACCGCTACTGATGACAGTTAACTGAAGTACGCCACAGCTGTTAGCCGTTAGCTGTAAGCTATTAGCTGTTAGCTGAGCTGTGTACCTCAGAGACAAGAGAGCCGATTCATGACACTGAGATATCTTAGGCTTGGCTCATACTGGCAGGAAGGCCTGGACCTACATCAGCAGTTGGTCCAGTTGAGAAGCCCATGTAGTTAAAACAATGGGAGGCACACACATTTCACCTCTGACGACAGACTCAGACCTTTGACCTTTAAAGGGGAATGCTGGGAAATCACACGGAGTACCATTTTTTCTGGTGTAGTCAGGAAGTCTGTAAAGCGTAACAGATATCCGGACTTCTTGGCTGTTAGTAAAATAAATCTTGTTCTTTGCTCACAGATTATAGATATGTAGAAACATGTTTATAGAGGAATACGCCTCAGTGAGCAGGAAAGAACTGAACTCAAGGCCTAAAATCATTATTTATCCCTCTTTCTGCAAAAAAGTCCAAGTATTCCCAAATTAAGACGACATAATAAAGCAGAACAGAAGAGCTGGGCTGACTCAGAGAAGGTGTAGAAGATGGATGATGGAGTATCGAGGAGTTGAAGTTCTAATGTTTGGAGATTCTCAGGTACCTCCTCCACAGGGTTTGGAGCAGTGCGACCACTTCTTCAGGGCCCACTCGTAGAAGATGGCGTCCTCCTGCACCAAGTTGGACTCCAGCGAGGACCGCAGGCGATCCTGGATGATGTACTTATAGGACACCGTCACCTTTGAGTCGCCATGAGAACGGACCTGACGGACAGGAGACAGCGGGGTGTTGGTAGTTCTGGTTTGTGTTAGACACACCGTGGACACTCTGGGCTTCACACACCGATGGACTTACCATGAGCACGACTCCATACTTCAGCGGCCCGGTGGTTTGGATAGACTCCTCCTCTTCCTCTTCAGTGTTCCTGTACTCCCAGGCCACGCCCTTTTCAATCACCACTCTGGATTCTGGGAGCTCGTGTTCGTCATTGAGGAAGAGATGACCTGTGTCCTGGTTCTTCATGGCTGTAGCAGGAAACAGAAAGACAGGGTGTTTCAAGAAGACCAAAGAAAAATAGGAAATCCTTATGCGTGTTCTTGATTCTTACCCAGGATGTGAGGAGTCCCCTTGAACTCCTGGATCAGCAGGTGTCGAGCTCCTTTGGGGATCTCCAGGATCTTCAGGTAACCTGGAAACAATAATCATCCAATAATGAACCGTCCAATAAAGGATCAGGATTCATGCAGCAGGAAACATCAGGAGGGTGTGAACAAACATCTGAACCACCAGCCTGGTCCAGATAAACTTTCAACCTACCTGCAGTTCCTCTGGTGTCCAGCAGAGGCAGCGGTGAGTCAGTCCTCATAGACTCCCATGTTAAAATAAACATGTTTACAGCCGGATACACGGACTGTTCTGTTCTACACGGATAACTTAAACCTGTTTATAGCTCACCTGTTTAAATTATTTTAAGGCTTAAAGTCTGCATTATTGTGGGCGTGGCCTCTTTGACTGACAGGTGGATGGTGACACAGATGGCTGCAGCTGCTAGTTGTCTGTAAGATTGACCTGAACTGGACCTCTGGACCAGCCTCTGGGCTGTTGGAGCCCTTTGGAGCATTTTTAATGACATCATGTGACCAATAACGTTGCTGCTGTGACGTCACTGTACTAACAGAAGCTGAGCTGCAGGTTTGAGTGAATTTAAAGTGGAGGCTTAAAACCAGAACTCAGTCTCAGCTCGGTTCACCTTGTTTCTTGGTGCTGCGGGTGAAGTTTCCTTTGACGATCTTACAGCTGGAGTTATCTCCTCCACACACTCCACATCGGTCCTCCTGCTTGTCTGAAGCAATCTGACCATCGCAGCCAACGTGCTGCAGGAGACGAGGAGAAGAGGAGAGGAGGAATGAGTCAGGACCACATTAAATAAAAGTTCACTGAAACAGTAAAACGTGACACAGTTCTTCAGTCAGAGGTCAACACACAGAAACTGAGACACAATAAAGACCTCACACTCTCCTCGGACGCAGACACTGTAGACGTCGTCATAGGAACATGGCGTCCCATCATGCACCATTCTTTTCATTGACACTGCGGCCGCCGTCTCCTTCGACTGACAGTACAGACGGCAGCGCTCGTCAGCTGTGACACACAAACGAGTCAGTGCAGGAGCTTCACATCATTCTGGAAACATCTGCTGACATCTGCTAACGTCTGCTCGACACTAAAGAGTTAAAGGAGGAGAGTTTTCCTCCAGCAGCAGATTCCTCACTGATGACTTTTACATGTGCGCACGCACACACACAAACACACACACGTTTCTATGTCTCTGTGAGGACCCTCAGTTACATAACGTATTTCCGAGACTATAAATCTGAAGCTGGAAACCTCGTCTGAATCTCCAAACAGGCCTTTAAAGGTTTGTCCTGAAGCGTCCTCACAGAGCACAAATCTGTCCACCAACGTCCTCTGAAACAGAAACGTCCTCACTGTAGTGCAGCGGTCCCCAACCCCCGGGCCTCGGACCGGTACCGGTCTGTGAGTCGTTTGGTACCGGGCCGCGAGAGTTGAGGCTCAGGTGTGAAATGTCTGGTTTTCAGGGTTTTTATCGGTTTTCAGCGTTATTTTGTTATCGTTTTTATCGGTCTGTTCACGTGTGTTATGAATAAATCTTCTTTTTTTCAGTACCGGTACTAGTTTTATTTTGTTGTATTTATCCGTGACACCTTAAAGGCCGGTCCATGAAAATATTGTCGGGCATAAACCGGTCCGTGGCGCAAAAAAGGTTGGGGACCACTGATGTAGTGGAGAGAGGAACCATCCTGCTGCTCTATGTGGACAGGAGCCAGAAGAGCTGCGCGTGTGTGTGTCTTTATCTGTGTGTGTGAGTGTGTGTGTGTGTGTGTGCGCGCTCACGGTCAGGGTGTTGGTACGGCAGCCAGTGGTGTTTCCGCCCCTCGTGTTCAAAAACAGGGTTCCAGACTTTGCACTGATCCTCCCTGAAACACAATCAGAACATCACAGCTGCTCACTTGACCTCTGTGAGGAAGGGGGAGGGGCCGGGCAGGTAACAGCACTCACCTGAAGTCTGTCAGTGGGGGGCAGTTCTCTTGGCTGCACAGCTGGAACTCGTAGGTGTTTCCGAAGCAGGTGCGCCCCCCGTTGGCCGGACTGAGAACAGCGACGGGTTAGTCTTACTGATTGCGCACCTGACGTGTGACATCACATAACTGACAGCTCACTCACATTGGGTTGTCACAATGTCGGGTCCGAAACCTGACCCCGCCCCCACATGTCCGGGAGCAGCTGCCATATGGACTCCACGACCCCCAGCCGCCATCTTGTCTCAGAAGGTTAGGGGTCAGCTTCATGCAGTAACCTCTGAAACAATGCTGCAACAGGAAGTTAGCGTTAGCGTAAAGACAGGAAGTACAGGAAACTGTAGGCTTTCTCCTGCAGCTTTAACCAAACCAGCCGTACTTGTTCAGTCCATCTCTACCTGCCCTGTCATGAACTTTGACCTCTAACTGAGGCCCGTCTTTGATGGAGCCGTTTGGTTTTTTGCTTGGTGTGACTTACTGGGACGTGCACTCCTGAGAACACCTGTGAATAATGTTTCTCACTGCAGAATGAAGGAAATGATCTTATTCAGGTTCCCAGGCTGATGGGAGGCAGCAGTTGCTTCTCTGAGATCACTGGAGATGTTTTTCCTCTTTAGCATTGTGCTAACAGACACCAGAACACTGCAGACCTGCAAACTGCCCAAACTTATGATCAGGTGTGTTTGAACTGCAACACCTGGCTGCTACTTACCTTTTCATGTCCTATAGAAGCAGTAAGACTCAGCCTAAATCTGTCCTCACCTTCCCCGGCCCACACTTGGTCCCGTCGAGGGGCGGGCCTTTCTTGGTCTTACAGTAGAACGGGTTGTTGTAGTCGCTGCACCACAGCTGTTTGCAGGGGTCAGTGTTCGTGTACTGCAGACACATGATGAGAAGGTCATTGGCTGCTGATGTCAGAGGAAGCATGAACGTCATCACTGCTTCAGCCTTCAGAAACACTTCTCTCTGTTCCACATCAGAACACATTTAATCTTATTTCCTGAACATCAGGTCACATGACCATCTGGGAATCCATTGGCTATCAGCTACTCTGAGGATGAGCGCCAGTATCTCAGAGACTTCCTGTTCTCATCAGCAGACACTGTTTATGAAAGCAGACAGTTTAAAAAAAGATAAAAGCACGATAAGCATTTCACTGCATATCGTACTGTGTATGACTGTGTACGTGACAAATAAAATTTGAATTTGATTTTGAATTTAAAAGTGAATAAAGTAAACTTGTGGTCAGACAATGGCGGTTTGTCTGGGGTACTTCCTGTTTATCGCCTGCACCCAAAGCCCCACAAGCACCACAGAACCAGACATCTCATGTGTGGAGGTTATTACCGTGATAAAGAGAGGAAACTGACACATTCTCAGGCAGCGCGTGATGACGAGGGAAAGATAAAACCTCGTGTTGGCACCCTGCTAAGATTTCTCAGAACAGGAAATGTGGCGAACACGGCGGCGTGAAGAAACAACCAGCAGGTAAACATCAGCTCGGGGAAGCCTTCAATGAAGCAGGACTGTAAAGTTTTCTATGAGATGTCCAGATGTGACCTGAGGCCAGCAGCAACATCTGCTGAGGATGTTAGCTAGGAGGTGACGTTACCGTGGAAACCGCTCTGGAGAGTGTTTAAAAGAAGCCGTCAGACGGATCAGCTGAGCTGAAGACTCGAGGTTTCCATCAGGACGCTGCAGTGAAGCAGCTTCCTTCAGTTCAGCTCTGATTGTTTTCCTGCTGGATCACATTTCCTCTCAGGATTTAAAACAGATTTTCCACCAGCCTCCAGCCCCTGTTTCCTCTGGCTGCTCCAGTTTGTTTTCCTCACAGAACACAAATGTTTACATCACTTCATCAAAGCCGGCTTCAGTTTCTCTTTTGGCTCGTGGGGAGCAAACTCTTTCATTAACGACTGTTAAACTGTTTTCTCTGCACTTACACTGACAACTTTGTTTTTTCTGCTTAAAAAACAACTTTCTGATAAGGAGACATCGTGTCAGTGCAACAACAGCCATCAATCATCTCCTGAGGTCTAATGTTCAGCTGGAAACTTTGGGTCCTGGCTTTCATCTGTAAGTACCACCCAGCTAAACACTGCTGGAAACCCAACAGTAACTGCTGATGGCAGCAGCCTCGGCCAGCAGAACAGTGGGACCCAGCATCAGCTCCAGTACAAACCCCGCCTTCCACCACGCTGATGCTCATGGTAAAAAATAAAAACAGTCGCTTATGAAACCTGCTGAAGCATGGGCTGGTTCTCAGATGGGACCGAGGTAGAACATGTCCCACAACATGTGGAAAACTTGAAAGAGTGCAGATCCCAGCCGGATCGAGCACTGTATCAGAACAAGTCCGTTCCTCACGACCCAAATCCCCCAAACCCCCACAGCCACGGCTCAGAGCTGATTTAAAGAGACCTGCACAATATCAGGGAGACGTTTTTAGTGTTGGACCTGACTGTCACACTGTTCAATCAAGTTAAAAACCTAAATGAAAGTTATTGGAAAGATTAAGTATTTTCCTGTACCTGGTGTTTATGTGAGTTTTATATTGTTTCTCTTTTCTCTGAAATGTTTTCACATAATTTTATAAAGTTAATGCAAATATTTAGTACAGACAGATGGACGTACTGCGGTACAGAGACTGTATCCTGGTCCAAAGTCGAAGCGGCACTGTTGGTCCATGGAGTACTGGAAGCCCGGCAGCTGAGGCTGAGCCGGCCAGTTGTGGTTGAACGGGTCGTCACGCAGACAGTCGTACGTGCTGCAGGCACACAAACCGAGCTCAGTGCATCAGGTTAAGACTTTAGTATTTCTGCTTTGTACATCAGCAACACTTAGTAGACGTTGTAGTATTATTCACAGTACTCACTGCAGGTACTTGTGCAGCTCCCTCCAGCTGCACCTCGACCAGTGGTAACGGTGGAAGGTGGCCTGAACCTGCGGAGACATGATGCTGCCCAAAGGCACGTCGTCACCGCAGTCATTCGCCTCGCCGTCGTGTTGCATACCCAATCTGCATGGACGGAGAGAGACAGAGACTGAAGACAAACAGCAGGACGCTCACTGCAGTCAGTAACTACTGAATGTTGCACAAAGGCGTCTCTCCACACAGACGCCTGAGCACTGCGTGTGTTTCTGAAAACACAACACAGTGAACACGGAAACTGTCTCTGGTTTCCAGAAATGAGAACATGCGTCACGTTCGTGCGTCATGTTTGTGTCATGTCCGTGCGTCATGTTTGTGCGTCACGTTCGTCCATGTTCGTGTGTCACGTTCGTGCATCACGTTCGTCCATGTCCGTGCGTCACGTTCGTGCGTCATGTTTGTGTGTCATGGTCGTGCATGTCCATGCGTCACGTTCTTGCGTCACGTTCGTGTGTCACGTTCGTGCGTCACGTTCATGCGTCACGTTCGTGTGTCATGGTCGTGCATGTCCATGCGTCACGTTCGTGCATGTTCGTGCGTCACGTTCGTCCATGTCCGTGCGTCACGTTCGTGCGTCACGTTTGTGTGTCATGGTCGTGCATGTCCATGCGTCACGTTCTTGCGTCACGTTCGTGTGTCACGTTCGTGTGTCACGTTCGTGCGTCACGTTCATGCGTCACGTTCGTGTGTCATGGTCGTGCATGTCCATGCGTCACGTTCGTGCATGTTCGTGCGTCACGTTCGTGCGTCACGTTCATGCGTCACGTTCATGCGTCACGTTCGTGTGTCATGGTCGTGCATGTCCATGCGTCACGTTCGTGCATGTTCGTGCGTCACGTTCGTCCATGTCCGTGCGTCACGTTCGTGCGTCACGTTTGTGTGTCATGGTCGTGCATGTCCATGCGTCACGTTCTTGCGTCACGTTCGTGTGTCACGTTCGTGTGTCACGTTCGTGCGTCACGTTCATGCGTCACGTTCGTGTGTCATGGTCGTGCATGTCCATGCGTCACGTTCGTGCATGTTCGTGTGTCATGGTCGTGCATGTCCATGCGTCACGTTCGTCCATGTCCGTGCGTCACGTTCGTGCGTCACGTTTGTGTGTCATGGTCGTGCATGTCCATGCGTCACGTTCTTGCGTCACGTTCGTGTGTCACGTTCGTGCGTCACGTTCATGCGTCACGTTCTTGCGTCACGTTTGTGTGTCACGGTCGTGCGTCACGTTCGTGCGTCACGTTCGTGCGTCACGTTCGTGCATGTTCATGCGTCACGTTTGTGCGTCACGTTTGTGCGTCACGGTCGTGCGTCACGTTCGTGCGTCACGTTCGTGCGTCACGTTTATGTGTCATGGTCGTGCGTCACGTTCGTGCGTCACGTTTGTGTGTCATTGTCGTGCGTCACGTTCGTGCATCACGTTCGTGCATCACGTTTATGTGTCATCGTCATGCGTCACGTTCGTGCGTCACGTTTGTGTGTCACGGTCGTGCGTCAGGTTCGTGCGTCACGTTCATGCGTCACGTTCGTGCGTCACGTTCGTGCGTCACGTTTATGTGTCATGGTCGTGCGTCACGTTCGTGCGTCACGTTTGTGTGTCATTGTCGTGCGTCACGTTCGTGCATCACGTTCGTGCATCACGTTTATGTGTCATCGTCATGCGTCACGTTCGTGCGTCACGTTTGTGTGTCACGGTCGTGCGTCAGGTTCGTGCGTCACGTTCATGCGTCACGTTTGTGTGTCATGGTCGTGCGTCACGTTCGTGCGTCACGTTTGTGTGTCATGGTCGTGCGTCACGTTCGTGCATCACGTTCGTGCGTCACGTTTATGTGTCATGGTCGTGCGTCACGTTCGTGCGTCACGTTTGTGTGTCACGTTTATGCGTCACGGTCGTGCGTCAGATTCGTGCGTCACGTTCATGCGTCACGTTTATGTGTCATGGTCGTGCGTCACGTTCATGCGTCACGTTATTGTCATGTCGTGCGTCACGTTATGCGTCACGTTGTGCGTCACGTTCGTGCATGTTCGTGCGTCACGTTCGTGCGGCACGTTTGTGCGTCACGTTCGTGCATGTTCGTGCGTCACGTTCGTGCGGCACGTTCGTGCTTCACGTTTGTGCGTCACGTTTATGTGTCATGGTCGTGCGTCACGTTCGTGCGTCACGTTCGTGCGTCACGTTCATGCGTCACGTTTATGTGTCATGGTCGTGCGTCACGTTCGTGCGTCACGTTCGTGCGTCACGTTTGTGTGTCACGGTCGTGCGTCAGATTCGTGTGTCACGTTCATGCGTCACGTTTATGTGTCATGGTCGTGCGTCACGTTCGTGCGTCACGTTCGTGCGTCACGTTCGTGCGTCACGTTTGTGCGTCACGTTCGTGCATGTTCGTGCGTCACGTTCATGCGGCACGTTCGTGCTTCACGTTTGTGCGTCACGTTTGTGCGTCACGTTCGTGCGTCACGTTCGTGCGTCACGTTCGTGCGTCACCTTTGTGCGTCATGTTTATCCTTAATGTTTGTGTGTCTCACAGATGTCCTGTTTCGTGTGCAGCTACAAAGGCCGAAGAAAATCCGTCCTCCAAGACGAGAACACAGCTTCGATGCAGCTGGCATATGCCCGTAACTGGAGCGTAACCTGCAGACACACATGACAGGGTCAGAGGTCAAGGGTCATTTGCCATCTGGTACCATTGTTAATTCTACACCTGGCAATCAGTGTGGTCGGTTTTTGTAGTATCCTGCTTCAGACTTCAGTGGCCTGGATAACTGAGCACCTACACGGACATTGTGGTAGTAGTACTTCTAGCAGTATCAGTGGTAGTGGGGTATTACCCTGCATGCCGGTGGGGCCGAACTCCTGCCTGGTCAGGTAGATAGTGTGGTCGTGCTGCTCAGCGAGACTCTGCTCTCTGTGCTGGAGATACGACCATCCACATACGTTCTCCAAACTCTTCTGAGGATTCCCCACAGAGATCAGCTCCTGGGACTGATGAAACAGGACGGTGCTTGTTATTATTCCCACACATGCACCTCCTAACAGACAGGTAACCTCTCAAAGCCTGAGGGAAGAACACTGAACTGATTCAGCTGCTCAGACTGCCTCAGGCCTGAATTTAAAAGACCCACAAAGTAGCACTTATTTATGATTTCTGCCCTGAAGACATCTTAAAACACGTTTTTCCTGAACAACTGGAACCCTTCATACAAAGGGCTCTGACCCGGTAGGTTAAGGGGTAGGACTCAGAGTTTGGTACCTTGGTTGGTGACAGCAGGGCGATTCTGACCAGGACAACGTTGATGTTGGCACCCAGTGAGTGGTCTCGATAGATTTCATTAACCTGGAGCAGACAAACATAGCTTTAAAGGAATCCTTACTGTGGTGGAGGCTTTCCTGATTTATGGTACAGTCACCATTTAAACTGGTGAGAGAGCAGAGAAGCATGGTTCACCATCGGCATGAATCAGAGCCCCTCCTGAATCCAAGCGTGACTTTACATTCAAGTAAACTCAGCCTTTATGCACTGCTGTTGTGTAATCTGACTCTAAATACACCATTAAACAGCTAATTATTACTTAGCTTAGCTAACAGTCATGTTAGCTGTTCAGTTAGCTGAATATGTGTCTAAGCTCTTACCTCAAACGTTTGACTGTAGACATTTCAGCTGTTTACAGTATGCATACTATGAGTTACCAGGCAGACTTTCAGCTGATCATTTCTCACATTTTTAACTAGCTACAACTATAACCCATGTTTCATGAGACATTCAATAATCTCTCACTCCTCCCTTTGATCAATGACCGGTCCTTTAAACATTCCTTTTAGCTCTTTCACCAAAATTAACTTGATAAAATAATCTTGATTCTTTAAATAAAATATATTTTCTGTTGTTTTTCCACTTTAGGTAGCTGAATCCATCCACGCCCTCCCAGCTGCTGCAGATGTGACGTAAACAGCGATGTTGACACATCCTTGATTAAACTGGTTCTGCTCAGGACTGGTTTCCCTGGGCTTCTCTCCACTGTGTCCTCTCTATGGTTGACTTTATCCCTGAGCTGAGAATCTGTGTTTCCACTTACTATGTTCATCAGTGTCAGGAGATATTTCTGAATGTGGTCTCGGCCGTGGAAAAGAAGAACAGAATAATCCACCGCCAAGAAGACCTAGGGAGAGGAAAACAGAGCAAGAGTTAAAACGTTGAGTAAGCTCTGCCATCAGCAGCATATCATCTCTCACAGTCCACTAACCTCGATGTGAAACAGCTCCGCCTCCTCGATGTAGCGTCTCCTTCGAGCGGATCCTGAGGCCACGTTCAGGTTCAGGGAACCGAAGAGAGGACCTGGAGACAAACGAATGAACCATTACACCCCTGAAAACCTCTCCATCAGTTTCTAAGAGTTCAAACACTCAGCGCTGGTTTAAATTTCTGTTGTTTTATATAAATGTTGGAACCAACAGAGCTGAACTCTCTGCTGAGAGTGTGTGTGTCTGTGTGTGTCTGTGTGTGTCTGTGTGTGTCTGTGTGTGTGTGTCTGTGTGTGTCTGTCTGTGTGTCTGTGTGTCTGTCTGTGTGTGTGTGTGTGTGTGTCCTGCCATGTTTCCTGGGACAGCTCCAGTTTCCTCTCTGATTCTTTCCTCAGACCTCTCCATGGAGGTTATCGTGGTGATGACACGCTGCAGAAATCCACAGATGGCTCCGCCCACAGCTGGCTCCTCCCCCTGCACAGACTCAGTGCAGCGTCCCTGCCTCCACGTGAGCAGCTCTTCAGCTCAGAGGTGGAGTTAGGACTGCAGCGGTGCTGAGGTTTGGGAGCTCATTCTTTGCCTTCATTCCTTCGGCTGCTCACAGCCTGGAGGTTTCCTTTGGAAACTGGACAGAGTCCAGGGATTTGGGATTTTTCCATTAAGTTTCCCGCAGTTACTCCCAGCATTCCCAAACACAGAGCGCTGTGACGATAAGTCCAGTTTAGCACGAGTGCTTCAGAACTCACCTCAGGCTTTATGATGCTCGCAGCCTCTGGGTTGTTTCTCTGGTGGTTTCATGGTTTGTTCATCGTGTTTATTTAAAGCATGAAGTTAGAAACACTCAGAGCTCACAGGTGAAACACTCACCTGGTCTCCTGCAGGTAAACAAAGCAGATCTACACCAACAAACTCAGCTTAGAGTCCCCGTCCCCAGACATGTGACCTAACAGCAGTCGGAGACCTCTCAGTCCTCAAGGTACTCATATGTACCTGAACTCAGCATGTGCCATCTCGATGCACACTCAGGCATCCAGGTAAGTGAAGCTCCAAAAGTTGATTCTGTTCATCTGGATGTTTTCAGTGGGAGAAACGTTTCGTCATCATCAGGTGACGTCTTCAGTCTCAGCTGACTGCAGGTCTCCAGCCTCATAAACAGGACATTTGCATAATGACTGAAACCAGCTTCAGAATTATGCAAATTCTCATGACCATTGCTCAACGACCATCGATCAACAACCACTGATCAACAACCACTGATCAACAACCATTGATCAACAACAATTGATCAACAACCACTGATCAACAACAATTGATCAACAACCACTGATCAACAACCACTGATCAACAACCATTGATCAACGACCATCGATCAACAACCACTGATCAACAACCACTGATCAACAACCACTGATCAACAACAATTGATGAACAACCACTGATCAACAACAATTGATCAACAACCACTGATCAACAACCACTGATCAACAACAATTGATCAACAACCACTGATCAACAACCACTGATCAACAACCATCGATCAACAACCACTGATCAACAACCACTGATCAACAACCACTGATCAACAACAATTGATCAACAACCACTGATCAACAACAATTGATCAACAACCACTGATCAACAACCACTGATCAACAACAATTGATCAACAACCACTGTTCAACAACCACTGATCAACAACCATCGATCAACAACCACTGATCAACGACCATCGATCAACGACCATCGATCAACAACCACTGATCAACAACCAATGTTCAACAACCACTGATCAACAACAATTGATCAACAACAATTGATCAACAACCATCGATCAACGACCATCGATCAACGACCATCGATCAACAACCACTGATCAACAACCACTATTCAACAACCACTGATCAATAACAATTGATCAACAACCACTGTTCAACAACCACTGATCAACAACCATCGATCAACGACCATCGATCAACGACCATCGATCAACAACACTGATCAACAACCACTGATCAACAACCACTGTTCAACAACCACTGATCAACAACAATTGATCAACAACCACTGATCAACAACCACTGATCAACAACCACTGTTCAACAACCACTGATCAACAACAATTGATCAACAACCACTGATCAACAACCACTGTTCAACAACCACTGATCAACAACAATTGATCAACAACCACTGATCAACAACCACTGTTCAACAACCACTGATCAACAACAATTGATCAACAACCACTGATCAACAACCACTGATCAACAACAATTGATCAACAACCACTGATCAACAACCACTGTTCAACAACCATCGATCAACGACCATCAATCAACAACCACTGATCAACAACCACTGTTCAACAACCACTGATCAACAACAATTGATCAACAACCACTGATCAACAACCATCGATCAACAACAATTGATCAACAACCACTGATCAACAACCATCGATCAACAACCACTGATCAACAACCACTGTTCAACAACCATTGATCAACAACAATTGATCAACAACCACTGATCAACAACCACTGATCAACAACAATTGATCAACAACCACTGATCAACAACCACTGTTCAACAACCATCGATCAACGACCATCAATCAACAACCACTGATCAACAACCACTGTTCAACAACCACTGATCAACAACCACTGATCAACAACCACTGTTCAACAACCATCGATCAACAACAATTGATCAACAACCACTGATCAACAACCATCGATCAACAACCACTGATCAACAACCACTGTTCAACAACCATTGATCAACAACAATTGATAAACAACCACTGATCAACAACCACTGATCAACAACAATTGATCAACAACAATCGATCAACAACCATCGATCAACGACCATCGATCAACGACCATCGATCAACAACCACTGATCAACAACCACTGTTCAACAACCACTGATCAACAACAATTGATCAACAACCACTGTTCAACAACCACTGATCAACAACCATCGATCAACGACCATCGATCAACGACCATCGATCAACAACCACTGATCAACAACCACTGATCAACAACCACTGTTCAACAACCACTGATCAACAACAATTGATCAACAACCACTGATCAACAACCACTGATCAACAACCACTGATCAACAACCACTGATCAACAACAATTGATCAACAACCACTGATCAACAACCACTGTTCAACAACCACTGATCAACAACAATTGATCAACAACCACTGATCAACAACCACTGATCAACAACCACTGATCAACAACCACTGTTCAACAACCACTGATCAACAACAATTGATCAACAACCACTGATCAACAACCACTGATCAACAACAATTGATCAACAACCACTGATCAACAACCACTGTTCAACAACCATCGATCAACGACCATCAATCAACAACCACTGATCAACAACCACTGTTCAACAACCACTGATCAACAACCACTGTTCAACAACCACTGATCAACAACCACTGATCAACAACCATTGATCAACAACCATTGATCAACAACCACTGATCAACAACCACTGTTCAACAACCACTGATCAACAACCATCGATCAACAACCACTGATCAACAACCACTGATCAACAACCACTGATCAACAACCACTGATCAACAACCACTGTTCAACAACAATTGATCAACAACCACTGATCAACAACCACTGTTCAACAACCATCGATCAACAACAATTGATCAACAACCACTGATCAACAACCATCGATCAACAACCACTGATCAACAACCACTGTTCAACAACCATTGATCAACAACAATTGATAAACAACCACTGATCAACAACCACTGTTCAACAACAATTGATCAACAACCACTGATCAACGACCATTGATCAACAACCATTGATCAACAACCACTGATCAACAACAATTGATCAACAACCACTGATCAACAACCATTGATCAACAACCATTGATCAACAACCACTGATCAACAACCATTGATCAACAACCACTGATCAACAACAATTGATCAACAACCACTGATCAACAACCATCGATCAACAACCACTGATCAACAACCACTGATCAACAACCACTGTTCAACAACCACTGATCAACAACAATTGATAAACAACCACTGATCAACAACCATCGATCAACAACCACTGATCAACAACAATTGATCAACAACCACTGTTCAACAACCACTGATCAACAACCATCGATCAACAACCACTGATCAACAACAATTGATCAACAACCACTGATCAACGACCATTGATCAACAACCATTGATCAACAACCACTGATCAACAACAATTGATCAACAACCACTGTTCAACAACCACTGTTCAACAACCATCGATCAACAACCACTGATCAACGACCACTGATCAACAACCATCGATCAACGACCATCGATCAACGACCATCGATCAACAACCACTGTTCAACAACCACTGATCAACAACAATTGATCAACAACCACTGATCAACGACCATTGATCAACAACCACTGATCAACGACCACTGATCAACGACCATTGATCAACAACAATTGATCAACAACCACTGTTCAACAACCATCGATCAACAACCACTGATCAACGACCATTGATCAACAACCACTGATCAACAACCACTGATCAACAACCACTGATCAACGACCACTGATCAACGACCATTGATCAACAACAATTGATCAACAACCACTGATCAACGACCATTGATCAACAACCATTGATCAACAACCACTGATCAACAACCACTGATCAACAACCATTGATCAACAACAATTGATCAACAACCACTGTTCAACAACCATCGATCAACAACCACTGATCAACAACCACTGATCAACAACCACTGATCAACGACCATCGATCAACGACCATCGATCAACAACCACTGTTCAACAACCACTGATCAACAACCATTGATCAATAACCACTGATCAACAACCACTGATCAACAACCACTGTTCAACAACCACTGATCAACAACCACTGATCAACAACCATTGATCAACAACCATTGATCAACAACCACTGATCAACAACCACTGTTCAACAACCACTGATCAACAACCATCGATCAACAACCACTGTTCAACAACCACTGTTCAACAACAATTGATCAACAACCACTGTTCAACAACCACTGATCAACAACCACTGATCAACAACCACTGTTCAACAACCACTGATCAACAACCACTGATCAACAACCACTGATCAACAACCATTGATCAACAACCACTGATCAACAACCACTGTTCAACAACCACTGATCAACAACCATCGATCAACAACCATTGATCAACAACCACTGATCAACAACCACTGATCAACAACCACTGATCAACAACCACTGTTCAACAACCACTGATCAACAACCACTGATCAACAACCATTGATCAACAACCATTGATCAACAACCACTGATCAACAACCACTGTTCAACAACCACTGATCAACAACCATCGATCAACAACCACTGTTCAACAACCACTGTTCAACAACAATTGATCAACAACCACTGTTCAACAACCATCGATCAACAACCACTGATCAACGACCACTGATCAACAACCACTGATCAACGACCACTGATCAACAACCATCGATCAACGACCATCGATCAACGACCATCGATCAACAACCACTGATCAACAACCACTGATCAACAACCATTGATCAACAACCACTGATCAACAACCACTGATCAACAACCACTGATCAACAACCACTGATCAACAACCACTGATCAACAACCATTGATCAACAACCATTGATCAACAACCACTGATCAACAACCACTGTTCAACAACCACTGATCAACAACCATTGATCAACAACCATTGATCAACAACCACTGATCAACAACCACTGATCAACAACCACTGATCAACGACCACTGATCAACAACCATCGATCAACGACCACTGATCAACAACCATCGATCAACGACCATCGATCAACGACCATCGATCAACAACCACTGATCAACAACCACTGATCAACAACCACTGTTCAACAACCACTGATCAACAACCACTGTTCAACAACCACTGATCAACAACCACTGATCAACAACCATTGATCAACAACCACTGATCAACAACCACTGTTCAACAACCACTGTTCAACAACCACTGATCAACAACCACTGATCAACAACCACTGATCAACAACCATTGATCAACAACCACTGATCAACAACCACTGTTCAACAACCACTATCTTTACTTGAGTAGCTGTTTTTCTGACCACTTCGTGCTCACATTGTCAGAACAAGCTCGGTAGCGTCATGTGTCTCACTCACTCTCAGGTAAAACTAAAGTCAAATGAAGCTTCATTACTGAATTCCTGATTACAAAAACCAAGAAAGACACAAGAAACCCAACCTGAGAGAGCAGAGAGGAAACCCCGGGAACACAGCCCGACATCATCTAACTCAGTGGTTCCCAGACTTTTTTGCTAGCCCCCCCTTTGTTTTAC
Organism: Simochromis diagramma; assembly: GCF_900408965.1. Taxonomy (NCBI): domain Eukaryota; kingdom Metazoa; phylum Chordata; class Actinopteri; order Cichliformes; family Cichlidae; genus Simochromis; species Simochromis diagramma. The sequence goes on from NW_024386807.1 coordinate 560,514, forward strand.
AAGAAAAATGTTTACCTTTTTTGCGTCACGCAAAAGATATGTGCCTTTTTTCACGTCACACTGTGCGCCACGTTATTGTTTACATGAGATGAATTGCAGATTCTGTCTCTGTTTTTCCTGTGTAATAATATTCAACATTGATATCAATACACTTTTCAAAAAACGCCTTTCTGTGCAAAATGGGTTTAAAAACATAAACAGCTGTGGGATCCTGTTAGTCTGTGATTTGAACCGGGGGAACAAATCGTGGCAGGATCAGCCTGATGTTATTTGTATCCCGCTGTAACTTTACTGTATAAAGAGCTCACATCTCCAACATGTCAGGAGTAGTTAGTCATTACAACAAGTGTTTATGAACTAAAAATCAAGAATGTGGGATCCTGTTTGTCCGTGATTTGAAGAGCCCAGCGCTGCTCCCGACGCAGGGAAAACCAATCCTGCAGGGAGACCTACCTCTGCACCTGTGCAGGTGAAGCCAAAGGGAAGATTTGCTTCACCATATTTTCTAGTCTTTGGCTTAGAATGAAGTTGGTTTGGAAACATATTCAGCGATGCTTCATCTCCTGCTTTGCGTTTGTGGAGGCGCCGTGCTAGCAGTGTCCAAGCCTTGCTTTTTCTTTTTTTGCCTTCTCATACCGCGCCCCCCCCCCCCCCCCCCCCCCTGCCATGGCTCTGTGCCCCCCCCGAGGGGGCGGGCTCCACACTTTGGGAAGGTCTGATCTAATTGAACATGATGCACACAGGACAAGTGACTGTCAAAATAAAACAGGAAGTGACAAACACACCGATACACATGTACTTGAGAGGCCAAAGTAACAATAGAGACAAAGCTGACTACACACAAGCGATAACACAGAAACCAGACATGGGAGAGACCAGAGGCCAGGAAAAACGAACAAGATCAAAACATATGCAGGCAAAGATCCAACCTGACAACTACAACATCAAACAGAAAACACTGACTATAAAACCCAGGATCATGACACTTTTGGTTTAACAGACTTCATTTTACGTCACTTCAAACATCAAACACATAACAGGCTGTTTGTGTGTTAATCACACGGGGGCGTGGCATGGAAACAGACCTGAGTGTTTGCCTGCTTCTCTGTGGGACTCTGTTTTTATCTGTTTTGTTTTTGCCACAGAACGACAGCAGTGTGCGTCAGCATCGAGCTCGCTCTACAGAAGAGGAGCGAGCATGAAGCGAGGAACGCTTTTAAGTGTCAGCTAATCTGAAATGCAGCGTTTCAGTCTGAGTCTCACCTTGGACGAAGTCATCAGCTGTGTGATTGACAGCTGAGTTCTTCTTCACGGCCGAGGAGCGATAAATGATGTGCCGCCGCCCCTCCTCCTCCACCTCCTCTTCCTCTCCTCCTCCTCCCAGCCTCCATCGATCCAGCGGCTCGATGAAAAACTCCTCCTCGCCGGTGCGGACCATCCCTGCCTGGGAGACACGAGAGCGTTAATCTGAGCCAGCATTAATCAGTCTGAACGATTATTATTACAACATCAGTCAGCAATACTTCAGCATTTTTACAGTATCATTGTTCCAGAGACCGATGCAGTGAACAGTGAGGGTCAGATTACTGCCTTTCCCAAAGGAAACACCTGAAGAGGAACAGGTGATACCAGTAAAACCAATTAAACACCTGGAATGAAACAGGTGAGCCAACAAGTGCCAGGAAGGAACACCTGGAGGACTCAAAGGAGCTTGGAAAGAAAAGCGTCTGGACTTCTTTAAGTTGCTTGAAGACGTTTCACCTCTCATCCGAGAAGCTTCTTCAGTTCTTGGGTCAAATGGTGGAGAGTCCCAGATTTAAGCCCTGTGGGAGTTCCCCCCCCCCCCCCCCCCCCCCTCAAAGGGGGACAAAAGGACCCCTGATGATCCTTTACCTTCACAGACATCTGGAGGAATCAGATGATAAAACTGAAGAGCAGAGCTCACAGCTGTGTTTATCAGTGAAAGTAAGAACGTGTCCATCAGATAAAGACTCCGTGGGTCTGTCCCACTGCACAGTCACGTCTTTTATTCGTCAGGTTTGGTCCACTGAAGGTGTGTTTTTGTAACGCCAGGTGACGTCTTATTTTTGACGTCTAGCGTCGTCTCTATGACCTCAGTGTGTGTGGCCTATTTAGAGTCCAGATGTGGTCGTGGTGGATGTCTTTTCAACGACAAACTTAGACTAATTGTAGATGTCGTGCTTCTACGTGTGCAGGCTCTGTAGTCCTGTGTTTCCAGAGGGAGGAGGACTTGTTGCTGTAGAGCATGGCTGTTCAACTAAGAAGTTAGTTGGGCCAGATTTTCAAACCGAGGAATTTATCTGGGCCAGATATTTTTTTGCAGCCAGTAAGCAGCAGATCATGATCAATTTCAAACCCACACAACTGTATTGAAAAACAAGTAATTTTTTTTATTCCTTTTTCCCCTGTAAATCTGGTGACCTCTCACAAATGCACACCAAAAGGTCCATTTAAAAAAGGGGAGCTATAACTAAACTATTTTTTTGCACATTTGAAATAATAATATTAAAAAAAAACATTTTGATAATTCCCTTTCAAATTAAAATAAATATTTTGCTGACCACTCACTTTTCCTGCCATGGATGGAGCCCCATCTGTCACAAGTATACAGACACGCTTCATATCCATTTTCCTCAAAAAGAGCTGAAATCTTCTCAAACATTATTTTGCCAGCTGTGTGTCCCTCTAATGCAGGGCTCTAGAGTGCGACCAATTTGGTCGCAAATGCGACCAAATTTTTCAGTGGTGCGACTAAAAAAAATATTTGGTTGCACCTGTGCGACCAACTGTTCGGGGTCCAGTTGAAAGTGCAGGTGGAAGTGGGAGGTGAGTAGCTTGAATAAAGCGATATCAATTCATTAAATCCTGAATCGGCTTTTAAATAGGGATGGGTATCGTTTAGGTTTTATCCGATACCAGTACCAAGCCGGTACTTTTGAAACGGTGCCGGTGCTCAAACGGTGCTCAAACCGGTGCTTAAAGAATGGAGAACACAAAATTGGTCCAAAAACCTCTCATGTTCAGCTGGTTTTTTGTAAAAAGATAACAATGTTAGCCTTTTCTGCAGCTATGGGGCATATATGGTATCACTCTTGGCTGGAAGCAGTGCTTAAACAATGGAAAAAACAAAAACTTTGTCCTAAACCTCTCATGTTTAACTGTTTTCCACTTTTTCTTTGGTCATTTTAGCCTTTTTGGCCAGGGTGAAGGGAGCATCTGCCATCAAACAAGAAGACAGCCGCATGTAGCTAAGATGATGTTTGCTAGTTCACCTTACCTGCATTAATGTAATAACGTGGTTAGCCTACTCAACGTAAATTACACACGAACAACATTAAGCTACTCACGCAGAGAAGAACGGCTGCTGCTGCATCATCATCCTCATCATTTCTGCTACACTGGCAGGGCTAGGGGCCAGGACTCTCCTCTTCGGGTTTTTGGGGATGTTGCTAACTCCGGGTCTGATAACAGGCACCACACCCGCAGTAGATGTGCTCGGTGTGAGGTCTCGCAGCAAGCTATCAAATATGGCGCATTTCTGGGCTTTTAAAAAAAACGCTATGCGTCGCCAGGTGTTTCATCAGAGTCGAGGTGTTACCTCCTTTGACAGTATCACAGTATCAGCTTAAAGCACTTGTTGCAGGCTGCTGAGTTTGCATCTTTTGCTGTGAAGTACAGCCAGACTTTTGACCGCTTCGCCTTGGACATTTTTAATCTGTAGCTCTGCTCTAAAAGAACGTACGTACCTGTGTCCGCCTACTATCCTCGGAAACGTAAAATGATTGGCTAGAAGTGTATCACAGCTCAGGAAAAAAAAGCACCGAAATAAAGCACCGAAATGTGCGCTGCTTTTCGGTCTGGTTACTACCGTTTATGTCAGAACCGGTGCCGGACACCGGTACCCATCCCTACTTTTAAATATAACTGTGTTTTGCCAGAAACGCCAGATTCTCAGATTAAAGCTCACAAAACCATTTCAACAACAACCAAACAGCAGATGAGAGCAGGTACACGGACTCCACACAAAGACGTAAACACAGACCCGACGCATCAGAATCAACTTTGTCTTTCTCGGCTTTCTCACCCGACGGCCCGTAGACGGACACGCTGTCGGAGCTTAGCGATTCTGATGCGTCCGGTCCGCGCTGTGTTTACGTCTTTTTGCGCTGATTCTGAGCTGCAGGTTTTGTTTCTCTCCAACCAAAATTCACCGAGCCAGCAGCAAAAGAAGCAGCAAACTGCGCTTCACATTTGATCAATGTCGTCATGAATTTTGCTGTTTTGCTTCCACGACTATTAAAATCACACTCCATGCACAGCTAGCTCTCTCTCTCTCTCTCTGTACTTCAAGAACAGTTTCCCGTCTCCAATCTCTGTTTTCTGTATTATTCATTCGCTTATTACCCACCAGTCTACCGTTGTTTACAGCACTGTGGCTGCTGTCTTTTTCTTTTCTTTTTTCACTTAAATGACCTCGGACAACTATTTTTTCTGTTGTTCAATACTGAAGGAATTTAAACTTTATATGCAGAACATTGCAGAATATTTTTAAGGTTATCTGCTATAAAAAGCCCGACCAGGAAAATCTCCTTCATGTTTTTCTGTTTTATTCTCAGTTACTTTCACACAAAGGCATCTGCTGTGATGTTCACAATTCTGATGAAGTCAGTACTGATAAATGATCAGAATTATAATATTTCTGACTGTCTGAGGCTAAGTTGAATCGAATCGGGACTTTGAAAACCGGAATCGAATGGATTATAGAAATTAGTGATGATACCCAGCCCTAGTGAGCAGCCTAGGCACGACAGAAGTGGATGTAGCTGTAATAGGAAAAGAACTATTGCTAACTTTTCTGTTAAGTTAAGGCCTGATCCGCTGCTGACCGACATCGATGGAGATCACTAGCTGCCCGATGCGCCGCCCGGCGTAGGAGGAACTAAGTCTAAGTCTCCTGAGATTGCTCTGGAAAGTTTGTGTAGAAAATCTGGTGTTTGTCATTGTGGTGCCTTCGTAAGTACAGCAACACACTCACTGCAAATTAAACACATTGGTTTGGCATTTGGATTTGGCGGTAAAATGAATAAGTATTTGTCAGTCCAGGCAGGGTTCATTGTCAATTTTGCGCTTTTGGAGTGAGAAAGACATGCTGTTGTCGCATCATATATTACGATGATTGTTTAATATGTTTACATCTCGGTGCATTGTGGGTTAAATATTGCTAGGCTACTAGGAGTGTTGCATTGAAAGTCTACACTACGCTGTAGGAATTTTTAATTTTTTAAATTTTTAAAAATTAATGAATTAATTTTTTGCGTTTTCTCTGTGTTTCTGCCAGGACCACAGGCAGGGCCACTCGCAGGTTGCTTCTGGGCCGCATTTGGCCCGCGGGCCGCCATTTGAATAGGCTTGCTGTAGAGAAACATCATGTGTGAAGGACTACAGAGAGATCATTGGACGTCTCCAAGATGGCGTGAGCTCTTTAGCTAAAACAGTGAGCAGCTGCTCTGTGGATGTGTCACAGAACTGTCACAGACAGTTTCAAAATGTGAGCATCAACAAAGACCGAGCAGATAGTCCGGTTCACACAGACCACCGCAAACTTCCTCTTACAAAGCTTTTCACAATAAAACAGGATAAAGATAGATTGTCAGGTTTCCCAGCTCGCTGACCCAGGGTTTGTGTTTATGGTGATTCGGACTCTTGTTTATTTATCATCATGTTCTCTGTGTTTATATTTCCTAGTACACTCTGGGGTTATTTCATTATTCCTAGTTCAGGTTGTTTCCTTAGTCTCTGGTCCTCTTCATGTCTCTGTCCTTCCCTCAGCGTTTCCCCAGGTAAGTCAGGTTCGTCTTCATGTTGCCAAGTTTTCTGTTTCACAGTCTCCCTCGCCCTATCTCGCCCCTCACCCTCTCTCTCCTCCCTCTGCTCCTGGTTTGGTCAGCCTGTGTCTCTGTGTGTTCTCCCAGTACTTCCTGTTTTACTTTGATAGTCTCGTGTCCGGTGTCTCGTGACAGTTCCACCATCAGGTCTTTTTGTGTGGAGTTTGCATGTTCTCCCCGTGTTTGCGTGGGTTCCCTCCGGGTACTCCGGCTTCCTCCCACCATCTAAAGACATGCAGTTAGTGGGGATAGGTTAACTGATTAATCCAAATTGCCCATAGGTGTGAATGTGGGCGCGAATGGTTGTCTGTCTCTCTGTCTCTCTGTCCAGGGTGTACCCCGCCTCTCGCCCTATGACAGCTGGGATAGGCTCAGAAGAAAGCACTTCAAGGGGTTATTAACAGCACCCAAAAGGTCTGATCTGCACGTCTATCAGACATCCAATGTTTAGCAGGGTGGGTCTGTGGGTCTGTGCATCTGTGGGTCTGTGCATCTGTGGGTCTGTGCATCTGTGGATCTGTGGGTCTGTGGATCCATCATCATTAGCAGCTCTGAGTGAGAAGCGTCAGCTCTAAAGCCTCAGTCGTGCTCTGAGTCAGCAGTAAACATGCTGGAGCTGGAAATATAAAATCATAAACTGAGTAAGACTTTTCCCATCATGCACTGCTCCTGCAGTAAACTCCATCAGAGCTTCAGTGCTGAAGTGTTCCTGTTATTGTGTCCACCTCGGTGAGTCTGCAGTTTGTTCCCTGCAGCTTCCTCATTCCTCCTCCTACGCCTCACATCTGTCCTCCACATCTGGCTTCACTCAGTGACTCGGCCCACGCTGTACGAAGCGAAGGTCTCAGTGCGCCACGTTTTACAGCGTCCTCTCTGTTTCTGTCTGACTCCCTGCTGAACTTAAAAGCTTTTATTTTGAAAGTTTTGTGAGCCACATTCGTGACTTTTATTGTTTAAAAATCTTTTTTGTAGATGTTTGGATCAGACGCTCCTCCTGCCTCAAACTGAAGCTTTCAGCTGCAATATGTGGAAAATCAGGAGGCTCCACACACATCGACAGCTGTGGAAACATCTGCATCCATCAGCAGCTGCAGCTTCCTCGCTCAGGACAACGACGATGATGACGATGACGACGATGACGACGATGTTGTTACATCCTTAAATCGTCTCAGAGAGGACAAAAGAAATAAAACTCTCCTGCCTGACTCGGGGACACGTTCCTCTGGGGCTGATATGTTTCCTCCTAACAGTCTTTGTCACTTTGAAACCAAAGTCTGCGTTTTACCTGTCCATGTCTCGAGTCACCTGACAGGTGGGATCACAGAAGCCTGTTAGGTGACTCAGGTGAGTCACTGGTTGATGTCACCCAGGAAACGCCTGATGCTTTGGCTCATGTGATGTCTCAGGTTAGTGACAGATGTTTATGTTTGGACTGAAACCTGAGACGGTCGCCTGATTTGCTCATTAAAGTCCTGCAGACGTTCCTGTGGGCGGGCTTTAGTGTGCTTTAGTGTGTATGAAGCACTGCTCCATCGCCACGCTGACAAGTCTCATCACTGTTTAACAATCGTGTGATATTTATTCATGAAAGCCTGAGTCACAGAGCACTTTAGTAACAGCAGTCCATGACTGCAGACACGCCTCGCTCAGCTCACCACCATCAGCATCAGAGGACCGTGATGAACAGGACGTGAGCGTCTGACTTAGAGAGCGGTGATGGTGAGGCGAGCGCTGTCCGCACAACAGAACGCCACAAACACGTTCAAACCTTTACTGCAAAAGAGCTGTAGAAAGAACACACCTGAGAAGCTGTTTGATACACTGCTGAAGCTATTCACTCATTTACTTTTTCTATTTTTTTCTATTTCTTTTCTACTGGTGCTGAAGTGAGTTTCTGTGGGATAATTAAATAAATCTGTTTCTTTACAGTGAGCTGTAGAAAGAACCACCTGCATGTCTACAGCCTGCTGTGCTGATGATTCTCTACGGCATAACGACCAGGCGATAGCTAAACGTTAGCTAAACATTAGCTAAACGTTAGCTAAACGTTAGCTAAAACAACAAACCCGCAGAGAGCTGAAGGATGGTGTCAGGAGAAACATCTGTGAATGTGATCACTGAACGAGCCGATCATTGACTTTGTTTCAGCTCCTCGGAGACACGAGGAGGACGTCCACAGTCCCATCTCCTCTGAACTCGTCAGGGTGGAGGTCACGCCGTTAACTCCACCCTGGTGATGGTGTTGGCAGGTCAGCTGAGGATGCTCAGTGACCTGTGGACCCTTCCGCAGCTCTGACACTACCGCTCACTTAAGTCACAGTGCAGGAACCGTGTTAGAGTTTCTTCACAGGAACTTCAGGCACTGATTACATGGGACCCTGTGACTAAGTTCACATGACTCAGGATTGGTCCACGACCTGGAGATTGGGAACCTTTGCTCTGATCAAACAGCTGTAAGACGATTGGGTCATGTGATACATACCAGTCCATCACAGTTGCTGATGGCGACTGACGTACCCTCCATGTTGGACACAGTTCCCGTGTAGAAGCAGCCGGTGTCTTCTATTGGCTGAGAGTGGTGCTGTCCTGACTCCTCCCACTCCATGGTGGCGGTGGGGGCGACGAGGCGAGAGTTGGGATGCAGGTGTAGGTGCAATTCCTGCCCGAAGGCAGTTACATTATAGAAAAGCTCCGCCTCCTCTGTCATGTGACTCTGCCCCCACCAACCGTGACTGGGCGGAGCCTGTTGTGAAAAGGGTGTGTCCATATGTCTGTCATTAAAGTCGGTGGGTGTGTCCTCTGATGAGGGGGCGTGCCTTTTCCTGCGATGTAGCTGGCGAGCTGAGATGGAACCTGACAGGAAGCGCCCCTCTGAGTCTGTCCTGATTGGACGAATGATGGCGAACTCCGACAGAACCTGATGGAGAGAATCTGCAGAAGAAGAAGAAGAGTCAGTCACTCCTGCAGCGTCTGTTTCAGGACTGAAGACAATAAAACCTTCAGTTATTTAAACAAACACGTTACTGTTGAACATTCAGACCGACAACACCTGAACCTCACACCTGCAGTTCCTCTGACGTCCAGCAGGAGCAGCACTGAGTCAGTCCCATAGACTCCCATGTTAAAATAAACATGTTTAGAGTCTCTAGTGATAATTCAAACCTGTTTAGATTTGATTAAGGCTTAATGTTTGCATTATTGGGGGCGTGGCCTCTGACAGGTGGTCTTCTAGCTTCACCTGAGCTGGGCCTCTAGACGTGTTTATGCTGTTGGAGCCTTTATAATGACATCATGTGACCGATAACATGGCTCCTGTTAGGTCACTGTACCAACAGAGCATATGAGGAGGCGGAGCCAAAGACTGAGAGCATCCTGTGGTTGGACTCTGACTGGACGCCTCTCACAGAGCGTGTAGATGAGTTTATGACCTGAAACACTTCTGTGCTGTGTTTTGTTTTTACACGGCCACGTCTTTAACATACTCAGACAAAGACATTTTAAATAAAATATATTTTTAATTTTTGTTATCAGAGGATTATTTAATGGTGATCATGAAACCAGTGGGCAGGTACACAGCTGACTGTGGTTTCTGTGTTTTACTTCAAAGACATTACTAATCATTTATAACATGACTCCAGCTGTTTCATCCAGATGTTATAATAAATAAATAAACACTAAAACCTCTGATCCTCCCACACAGGACAGTTTCTACAGGATTACATCAGCTCAGGCTGGACACAGTCTTACTCTGAGAGCAACTCTGTGAGGACGTCTCTGTCCTGGTGGAGATTAGAGAGCAGGACGAGGGTCCTCACACGTATAGAAAGACAAGCTGTACCTACACTGATGAAGAGGAAGGATGAGTGGGCTCTGTCTGAGGTCATGGAGGTCACGCACACACACACACACACACACACACACACACACACACACACTCTCACACACACACGCACACACACACACACACACGCACACACACACACACAAACTGAGTGTCCTCATGAGGACTCAAATAACACTTCACTCCTGAACCTCACTGCATGTGAAGGTCCCCAATTTGTAGAAGTGTCCCCACTGTGATGTGTAAAGGCTTGGTCCTCATGTAGCAGGAATGTGAGCACAAACACACACACAGTGAGGATTTGATGAAATATGATCTGGATGGCTCACATTCCCCAAACGTCTGAAACACGTAAACACTGAGATTTACTGGGAAAACGTGCAGAGGAGGGGCCTCACACCGAGAGCCGCTCTGTGATTGGTCAGTGTGCTGATGGACTGTTTGACTTTGACCTTGACTGCACAGTTCAAAGGTCAGCACGCAGAGCACTGAATGGAAACCACCACAGAAGAAGAGCAGGAGTGTTACTGCATCAGTGCAGCTGCTGTGTAACTGGTGTGCAGATAGAATCAACAGTACTGCAATGTCAGTATTGCAGCATGAGAAGTATTAGAGGAGAGTCTCACCTGTGCTCTGGGTGATGTAAACTGAGTGCAAACAGTGGACGTGCAGCAGAAAGGTGATGATCAATAATCCACAGCGACGCTCCTCCATGCTGACAGTGAGGCAGACACACTGAGACTAACTGCTGAGCAGACTGAGCCTCGGACAGACACTCCTCCACTCCGTCATTATCTCCTCCCTCTGACTGCCGTGTGCAGCACGGTCCTTCCCCTCCAAGCTTTCTGAAGGTCCTGGATCTGGTTTCACACCAACAGTACGGGACAACAGCTGACCCACACACACACAAACACATGAACTTGTTCTTCTATCCTTGTGAGGACCCCAAAAACCTGAACCTGTGCGGATCAGGGACCTGACTTTGTTTCGGTCTGTCAGGCATTTTTATATTGATGAAAGATTTTGATTGGTTGAAGAAATGCAAATGTCACAAGCGCTGCATGGTTTTTTAGTTATTAACCTCATCAAAGTGCTCCCTAAAACAGTGTTTATTACTTTTTAAACAACAATATTCAAGTTTGTCTGAAGCAGTGGCTCCACCTGCTGATGAGCAGCTGCACTTACACTCAGAACAGTAACATGAACTCCATGAAGCTTGCGTTGTAAAAACAAAAGTGTTAGTAAGTGGACTGTTAGAGCTGTATCACATTATAACATGAAACCTTTATCGTTCTAACATATGGTTTCATGTTTGTACATATTATCATGTTATTACAATATTGTAATAACATGATAATATGTTGTACGAACATCCGTTATAATAATGTTTTTTATTGTGAGAGCTGATGTCAGAGCTTCCTGCTGATGGAGCAGCAGCTGCTCTCAGCACTGAGTGATCTTTGGTCTGCACAGGGGTGTCCAACATCAGGCCTGGGGGCCACAACTGGCTTGTCAAAGACCCCCACCCGGCCCACTGGACATCTTTGGAAAATGTAAATGAGGCCAAACATTTAGGAACTTTCACAGGATTTTATTATTTTACAGCTTTTCTGTTATAAACCCCACCGACCGACGCTCAGCACCAGTAGGAACAGGCGAGGTCCGAGGAACCAAAGGACGTCCCCACAGAGCCTTCTCGGCTGATACCCCAACCCTAAAACTCCCGGCGTGTCCACCACTCGGATCAGTTTCCCAAACACTCGTCCCGTTTCCTCGCTGATTCCTGTCGTCACCGCTTTGAAGGAAGTCTTTGACCCGAACGCTGCTCGTCCTAAAATAGTGTTCGCTGAAGCACTTTTACCCACTCCGGTTCTACCGAGGAGGACGATGGTGAGATCTGGATCCATGACCTGAGAACACACACACACGTTTCTGCTGTCATTTGAGTTTCTCTCTGTGTGTCTGTGGAAAGTCTCCTGTGACAAAGTGAACTGAAACCAGCTCTATCTGTGCATGAAGCCAGATAACACACACCAATGAGTTAAACTGCAGGAATGTCTTAAAGACATAAAGACCTGGATGGCCGCTAACTTTCTGCTTCTTAATTCAGATCAAACTGAGGTTATTGTACTCGGCCCTGAAAAGCTTAGAAATATGGTATCTAAGCAGATTCTTACTCTGGATGGCATTACCTTGGCCTCCAGTAACGCTGTGAGGAACCTTGGAGTCATTTTTGACCAGGACATGTCCTTCAATGCACATATTAAACAAATATGTAAGACTGCTTTCTTCCATTTGTGCAACATCTCTAAAGTTAGAAATATCCTGTCTCAGAGTGACGCTGAAAAACTAGTTCATGCATTTATTACTTCCAGGCTGGACGACTGTAATTCATTATTATCAGGATGTCCAAAAAACTCCCTGAAAAGCCTTCAGCTAATCCAAAATGCTGCAGCAAGAGTCCTGACAGGGACTAGAAAGAGAGAGCAGATTTCTCCTGTTTTGGCTTCCTGTTAAATCCAGAATTCAAAATCCTGCTCCTCACATACAAGGTCTTAAATAATCAGGCCCCATCTTATCTTAATGACCTTGTAGTACCATATCACCCTATTAGAGCACTTCGCTCTCGCTCTGCAGGCCTACTTGTTGTTCCTAGAGTATTTAAAAGTAGAATGGGAGGCAGAGCCTTCAGTTTTCAGGCCCCTCTTCTGTGGAACCAGCTTCCAGTTTGGATTCAGGAGACAGACACTATCTCTACTTTCAAGATTAGGCTTCAAACTTTCCTTTTTGCTAAAGCATATAGTTAGGGCTGGACCAGGTGACCCTGCTAAAATATTGTACTTGAGTAGGTGAATCACCCCTATTTCGACAAATAAACTTGGGATTATGCCGGTGTCACAGAAGAAAGTCAGTCAAGGGGGGAACAAAACTCTCCAAGCTAAATTGTCGGACTTTACGAAGTCGAGGGCTAGCAAGGATTCATCAGCTAGCAGTGAGGCCATGGACTCCGGCGAGGCTAACGCCAGCGGGACTCCAGAGGTTAATGCACCGGACAGAAGCAAGGATATGGCGGCGGGAGAGTCCTGCCCCACGTTGGCCATGATCCTGACCACTATCAACAACATAAAAACAGAGTTTTCCACCAGGTTTAATGGCATATTGTCCGCTATTGATAGTGTGAGGAAAGACATTACTGACTGCGTAGAGCGCGTCACAGAAGCAGAAACTAGGATTCCGAGATTCTTGAGATACCCATTTCTGTCTTCTAATTTAAAATAAATTTAAATAAATAAATAAATAAAATACAAAAAAAACAAAAAAGATTAAGAGGCCGAACGTATTTCTGCAACAATTGGTCAACTTCAAGTAAGTGGGGCTCAATCAAACCAACAGACCACTTCTGATTAGTGTTGCTTAGAAATCTGATTTGAAATGTGAAATGTGATTTCACCTATGGCAAAGAGGGGTGTTTATGAATAGATAAGAATTTAATATCTAACCTTGGTGGCACAGGAGGGTATGGTTAGTGTTATAGTTAACAGTTGGATTGTTTGGTTTTACTAGTTCAGCTATACGGTGTCATCCTTGGGTGGGACTATTAATTGCTACCTGGAAACTTTAAACATCTGGGGAAGGAAATCCAGGTTAAAAGACCTGGATATGGGTGACAGTGAGGGTATTTGGGCAGTTTCTCTTGTTAGCAGTAGTATTTATGTTAGCTTTCTGTCTTTTTCTTTTTGTAATTTTTTTTACATATATTTTCACTTGTTTGGGGAATATAACTACATAATCTACAAGAAATGTCTACTGAGATAAAAATCTAAATCACATCATGGAACTGCAGAGGGTTACGAAATCTGAGGAAAGTCAAACAAGTCATGAATAGGGATGGGTACCGGTATCGGTTCTGACATAAACGGTAGTAACCAGACCGAAAAGCAGCGCACATTTCGGTGCCTTTTTTTCCCTGAGATGTCACACACCTTGGATTCTAGCCAATCATTTTACCTTTGCAAACGTAGTAGGCGGGGCCCAGGTACGTACGTTCTTTTAGAGCAGATCTACAGATTAAAAATGCCCAAGGCGAAGCGGTCAAAAGTCTGGCTGTACTTCACAGCAAAATATGCAAACTCAGCAGCCTGCAACAAGTGCTTTAAGCTGATACTGTGATACTGTCAAAGGAGGTAACACCTCGAGTCTGATGAAACACCTGGCGATGTATAGCATTTTGTTAAAAGCTGAGAAATGCACCATATTTGATAGCTTGCTGCGAGACCTCACACCGAGCACATCTACTGCGGGTGTGGTGCCTGTTATCGGACCCGGAGTTAGCAACATCCCCCAAAAACCCGAAGAGGAGAGTCCTGGCCCCTAGCCCTGCCAGTGTAGCAGAAATGATGAGGATGATGATGCAGCAGCAGCCGTTCTTCTCTGCGTGAGTAACTTAATGTTGTTCGTGTGTAATTTACGTCGAGTAGGCTAATCACGTTATTACATTAATGCATGTAAGGTGAACTAGCAAACATCATCATAGCTACATGTGGCTGTCTTCTTGTTTGATGGCAGATGCTCCCTTCACCCTGGCCAAAAAGGCTAAAATGACCAAAGAAAAAGTGGAAAACAGTTAAACATGAGAGGTTTTTGGACAAAGTTTGTGTTTTTTCCATTGTTTAAGCACTGCTTCCAGCCAAGAGTGATACCATATATGCCCCATAGCTGCAGAAAAGGCTAACATTGTTATCTTTTTACATAAAAGCAGTTAAACATGAGAGATTTTTGGACAAAGTGTGTGTTCTCCATTCTTTAAGCACCGGTTGGAGCACCGGCACCGTTTCAAAAGTAAAACTGGTATCAGATAAAACCTAATTGATACCCATCCCTAGTCATGAACAGAATAGGAGGAGAGCTTAAATGCCCAAACCCACTTTGGTACTACTGTGCGGCGCAACTGAGAACACTAACATTTTACTATGTAGAAGAGAATGTGCCACTGTGCGGAGAGATGGAAGAGCATGCGCTGAAGTTGCCATTTCCCATTTATCTGTACTCGGCTAATCTTAAGAAACTAAAAAGAAACAGCAATGATCCCATGGTCAGAAACATGATTGTGGTGTGGCATCAAGTTAAGACTCACCTCAATGTAGTTGATTCACTCTCAGTATTCACCCCGTCCTGGGGGGAAATGATCATTTCCCCCCAGGACGGGGTGAAGGGGGATTTAAAATATGGGCTGAAAGGGGTTACAAATAGGAGATCTTTGCAATCCAGATAATAAACACTTACTGTCCTTTGACGAAATTGTTGTCAAGCATGACATAGTCCGCAGCCAGTTCTTTAGATATTTACAGCTGAGAGATTTTATTAGAGCACAGCAAAACCGGCCCTTGTCCATTCCTGGCCTATCAACACTTGAAGAAATGATGGTGAAAGATTGCTGGGGAAGGGGCTTGATTTCCAAAACCTATAATGAACTGGTGGCTGCCTCTACAGAAACGTCCGTAAAGAAGCTTGAATCCTGGAGAGAAGACTTACAGGAGAACATCTCCCTTGAAGAGAGGGAGAGGGCTTGCGCCAGGGCACAATCACAAACAGTGAACACTCGTTTAAATCTCTTGCAGTACAGCTGGTTAATGCATACGTATATGACTCCAGTCAAACTTAATGCTTTCTACAGTACCATCCCGGATGTTTGTATAAAAATGCAACGAGGAAAAGGGCACACTTCTCCATTGTTTGTGGCAGTGTCCTGAAATTAGGAAATTCTGGGAAGAAGTGAAACAATGAAATATTAGAAATATTAGAAATATTATTTCTGAAGAAATATTAGAAATAAAAATGCATTTAGATCCAAAACTTTTTCTGCTGGGCATCTGTCCAGCTAACTGTAATATAACAAGGAAACATCGCTTATTTTTAGACACAGGGCTGCTGATGGCTGAGAGAGTGATTGCCATTACTTCGAAAGAGGTGGATAGACCGAGAAGAAGTAAATGGATTTCAGAGTTAACATCTACTCTGCCCTTAGAAAAGATCACCTACGCAATCAGGGGCAAGCAATGATGCTTTGATAGCATCTGGGGCCCCTTCAAAAGCTTCCTTGCTAATAAAAACTTGCCCCAAATTTTTGGGGAGGATCCATAGGTGGCCCTCTGCAGTCCATTTGGGAATATGTTTATTGCTTGACATTGAACAACTACTTTCTAATTTACATTTAACGTATACCTGTGAGGATGCATAATTTATGGGAGATGCACACAGTTATTCCCCCCTTTTTTTCTCCTTGTTTGTTTGTTTTGCTTTTGTGTGTTGTTTTTCTTGTTTTGTCGTTGCTGTTTTTTTCTCATCCTCTCCTATATGTTGTTATGTGTATAAAGGCAGTGTGTGTAGCTTGTAGTTTATGTAAGTTTAGCTACTTGTTTTGTTACGCTTCATAGATGTGTACACTGCTATGTTCAAAATGAATAAAGACGCTGTTGAAAAAAAATGTATTTAATTAAATATTTGAGTTTAGGGTTTAGTGGTTTTGGTTTTCTCCTTTGCTGATTGGTGTGTTAACAAACTGGAATGAACTGCATCATTTTGTGGTTTATGACTGTGTTGTGTTTAGTTACCCTGGTTGTGTCATAGTGGTCTGACCAGCCATTATATATACCTCTGCGTGTCATTTCCTGTTTAGGTCAGTTATGTTTCTTTGGGCAGTCGTTTGGTTTGTTCAGTTCTTTGCCTGACTTTAGTTTTGTTTCTTTGACCTCTTTTATGAGCTCAGCATCTTTTGGTTTGTAAAGATAATTTTGGGGGGGGATCAAATAAATGAAAACCCTCATTTTTCTGATAATTCCTGTGACGACTCCAGCTTTTTCAGCTCGGCCCATCACAGTCAGCTTCACCATGATGGTGGTTTGTAGTTGTGACCAGGAGAACACAAACTGGGAGTAATCAGGACCCTACAACATCGGGCAGAAAGCCCTCCCTCTAACCCTGAAGGGAAAGAAAAAAGAGCACACGCGTAAAGGAAGCTCTTAAAACATGTGGTTATCATCAAATCAGCAAAGATGCAGAGAAAAGAAGATCGGACACCAACGAGTGAGGATCATGGCATCATCATCCCTGATGTAGCAGGTTTATCAGAGACACGCAGGAGAGTCTTCTCCAAGCACAACATCCCAGTGTCCTTCAGAACCACCAACACAGTCAGACACAGACTAAACAGTGCAGCTGTGCAGTGCAGCGAGGAGAGCTGAGAGCTCTGGCAGAGCAACACCAGCTCATTCAGGTGTGCTGTTTGGGCAGCAGGGGGCGGTGTTTCCTCACACGTCCACTGTGGGCCTCATCTGTTTGTACCTGAAGGCTGTGAACTCCCACTGAGGATGTGCACTCAGAGTGTGAGGAGCCTGTCACGGGACTCAGACCACTGCAATAAAAGCAGCACTCACCCTGCCACAATAAGAGCCCGGCACTGACTTTGATGTGCAGACGTGAAACTGTGGGCGCTTTCTTCCTCACTCTGTCACTGCGCTGCTGTCTGACCTTCACACTGATCCTCTGCAGCTCACCTGCTCTTTGACACCCTCTGACTCTCACAGGTAGGACCTCCATCATCTCTTCTTCTTCTTCATGTGCTCCTGTGGCTGTTTGGAGGAGTTGGGCATGTTCTCAGAGAGGCTCAGAGTCTGTGTGAGGAAACGATCCTCACGACTAACACCAGCCTCCACGCCACCGTCAGCACACTCAGACACTTCAGACAGAAACCAGAGTTTAGGAAACTGGAATCATTTGGAGTTTTTACAGAAGGAACTACAATCTAATAAGATCTAATAGCAGGAGCCTGTGATGAAGTGTGACAGCACTGTGAGTCTGAGCTGAGTCAACTTCATCTGTCTGACAAACGGACGTCCACATGACCGACAGCGTTTATTAATTCTGCTTTGGACTAAACGCCCTGTACATGGTTATAAAGAAGAGTCAGACTTTATTATGTCAACTAATAAATAATTAAATGCAAACATTTCAACTGAAACAGTCAACTAGAAACTGGACTGACAAACTATGAATCAATAAAAGTATAAACTTAAGTATTGTCATTGTGCAGTTGCTTTCACGGCGAAATTAGGTAGCAAAACAACAAAGATGCAAAAGTGTAGAAACCAAAATAAGAAGTTTGAGTTACAGGAAACACTGTGGGGCTGTGTACAAGGGCACCATGATAAAATATAATGAACAAGGCTGGAAGTGCTGTGGTCACTGAGGAGAAAGAGACTACAGAGCTAGAAACTAAAGAAAGAAAGTAACGTAGATGAAACGTGAACACGACGTCAGGGAGCTTCTTCTTCTTCTCTTCCTGAACATTAACCCTTTGCCGAAGTCCTTCAGGGTGTCTTTAACTGCTTCCTGTCTGGATCCGCCTCTGTGCTGGTTTCCTGCAGGGATCACTGATGCTGTGATGACACGATGTCTCATTTGTTCTGCGTTCTTTAAAGAACCTTTAGAACCCGCCGGTAACATCAGTGTGGCCGACTCTCTGCTCTCAGTTTGACATGAGTTCAGGTTTCCACGGTTACAGGGATGAAGGAGACGTGTCTCAGAGACAGTCGTCATCAGCAGCTCTGCAGCTGGACCTGATCGAACAGCAGAGCCCAGATGTTCCAGATGTTGGGCTGAGCTGTGAGGGATCCGGAGAAGGTCGTCCCATCATCACTGCAGTGCTTTTACTATCAACACATTTCAAACACACACAGATCCAGCTGTGTTCAAACCTCAGTCTCGATCAGCTGATTCCCATAAATCCACAGAGCTGATAGCATGATGCTAACTCTGACCTCCGACCCTGAAGACAGAGCACAGCTGTGCACAGATGTTTGTGACTGTGAGACACGGACGCAGCGTGGAGACGTTCCTGTCACAGGGCTGATGCTGCCGAGCAGCGCTGACCACACGCTCCACTCTCACTTCCCCTCATGTCTGAGAGAGAGGCTGTGGTTTATTAATACACACTGAGGTGTGGGGGCAGTCATCGAACAGGGGCATTGAGACCCCTCTGCAGTCTCACAGCACGGTGAGGGGGGGGGGGGGGGGGGCAGTCTCTACACCTTCACCTGAATAGACTGAAGCCAGCGAGGGCTCAGCAGCAGCCTCACTGAGCATGCTCCGTGCATGCTGCAGGGCTCACTTCCTGTTCATGTGTCAGAGTGACACCGCAGGCCCACAGGCCCCATTTCAGTCTCAGCGTGAGTTTATTTCCCCTCTGACCGCAGCGAGCTTCATCTTATGCCTCTCACCAACTGCAGGGCGGACCCTCCACACACAAGCAGCCCACACTGTGCACAACTTCAACTTCTATGTTACATTATATTACATTTACATCATGGCTATATTTATATTATGATTATGTTTGTCACTGCTGGCTTTTTGTCACTCTGAGGTGCTGTTGCCATGGCACCCAGACTCAGCTTTCATACTGGTTTTATCCCCATGGATGATCTCCGAGCCACCACAGCTCACTGCTGAGACCCCCTCTCAGGACTGGCACCAGGACCCGACCCGGGTTCACCCTCCTATGAGGAGAGATTATTAATCTTACCTGAGAGTGTCCAGAGGATAGACGAACAGAGGGAAGGAAGGATGGATGGATGGATGAAGGATGGATGGATGGATGGATGGATGGATGGATGAAGGATGGATGGATGAAGGATGGATGGATGGATGGATGGATGGATGAAGGATGGATGGATTGATTGATTGATTGATGGAAGGATGGATGAAGGATGGATGGATGGATGGATGGATGGATGGATGGATGGATGGATGGATGAAGGATGGATGGATGGATGGATGAAGGATGGATGGATGGATGGATGGATGGATGAAGGATGGATGGATGGATGAAAGATGGATCGATGGAAGGATGGATGAAGGATGGATGCATGTCTCTGAAAGATTTCAATCCGAGAAGCAGCTCAGAGACAGATGTGTAATCACAGGAGCTGTTGTGTGTTCTGTGTGTAACACACGACAGTGATGTGTAATCACAGGAGCTGTTGTGTGTTCTGTGTGTAACACACGACAGTGATGTGTAATCACAGGAGCTGTTGTGTGTTCTGTGTGTAACGCCTGTCACAGGGACCTGCCTCTGCTTACAGCACAACATATGAATCATGACATGACTTGTGTAAATGAACCACAACACAACCACACCTCACTGATTCCACGTCAGAAAACAAAGTGTGTGTGTGAGGTCACACTGGTGTTTGGGGTCAGAGGTCACACTGGTGATCATCTTGCTAAGTTCACCCGGTTTTTTGCTCCCACCATAAAAATGAAGAAATAAAGTTGTGTGTAAAACTCTGTCTTATTAATGATTTACACACACACACTTTTGGTTTATGACGTGAATCAGTGAGGTGTGGTTGTGTTGTGGTTCATTTACACAGGACATGTCATGATTTCATATGTTGTGCTGTACAGCATAGTGCAGGGTCCCTGTGGACAGGCGTTACACACAGAACATCCACAAAAGCCTCCTGTGATTACACATCCACTGTAGTGTGTTACACACCAGAACACTACAACAGCTTCATGTGATTTACACCATCACTGTCGTGTGTTACACACAGAACACACAACAGCTCCTGTGATTACACATCTGTCTCTGAGCTGCTTCTCGGATTGAAATCTTTCAGAGAAACTCTTTTCCTTTGTTTTCTCATAAAAGAGGAAAAGAGGATGATGATGAAACGGTCAGAGAGGAAACAAAATGTGATAGGTTTGTAGCTTGAACCTATCCGCTGGAACGTTGAAGACAATATAATTACACAGAAAGCAAGACACGAAGTAGGCAAAGTTCTTCATGTTTCTCGTGCACGGGAGAGAACCGGAGAAACGCCGTTCCTTCGCTTGACCCCAGTCGCTCTCGTCCGTTCCCCCGTAACACTGCTCTTTTATTGAGGTTACATGAATATGCATAGGTTCATTCACATATGACGTCTACATACACACAAAGAGTACCATGTGTATGTGTGTGTGTGTGTGTGTGTGTGTGTGTGTGTGTGGTGTGATTTGTGTGAGGTCAAGATGTGACCCTGTGAAGACTCCCCAAAGCTGGTGCCAGGAGTCTAGCGGGTCCATCTGAACAAAAGGCTCTTATACTTGAAGAGATATGCGTGTGTTTGCTATACCATATATCAACAAAGAGAAGATAGGACCTCTCTGATGTTCCCAGGCTGTGGGTGTGCATTCTAGTGTGGAATGCACACCAAGCCTTTGCAGCCTGCTAAAGATCACAGTCCTATCACTACACAATTGATTATACACCTCTAAGCATATGGTTAAATATTTCTAAGCATAAATGACAATCAACAATACAAAACCTAACAAGATATATAAATGATAAATGATCTGATACGTTCAGTTGAACACACACACGTCTCTCACAGGCGCTGTTGTTATCTTCCACTGTTGTTGTTGTGTTTCTGTATCTTGGCTCTCAGCTCGCGGCACATCTCTTTGTACTCTGACGTGTTCTTTGAGTACAGGTTTCCGCTCTTCAGCCAGCCCATGATGCTGTGCCTCTCCTCCTCGTTCAGGACTCCTTTCTTGTAGTAACCTTCCACCAGCAGCTTGTCTCCAGCATCGTGGTAGCGCTTCGTTGCGTCTCTGGACATATTTGAGATGTTCAGCGGGAGGATTCCTGCAGAGTTCACACAGCGAGCAGGGAGAGGCGGGGTTTACTCACTGAACAGGAAACGGTGTCTCTGACAGCATCGCACTATATCTGTTACTGTGACCACTGAGGCGAGGACTCATTAATGTGATCGTTGGTGCTTCACGTGTTCCTGTACTAATAATTAACCTGTGTGTGGCTGTGAAACCAGTGTAACCAGCACTCTGTGACTCTGTGCATTAAACTGCTGAAAGACTGTTTCATCATTTTTGCAGACAGATGTTTCTTTGTGTCGTTTCTATGGTGACGAACATCTTTGCTCATTGTCTCATCAGTAACCTGGTAACAGCACATAGTACTTCTATCTCTACAGGCTTGTTTGTAGCCTACCTGCATCCTCTCTGAGAGAATTGGATGTGACCGGATTGGCTGCCAGCAGCGACATCTTCACCAGTTTTTCCCCGTCTCCAGAAATAAGAGTCTCCTCAAGCTTCTCGCTGGAACAGAAGCACGTTAGCTATCCAAAGAAAACTCTGAGTTTAGCTCCAGGACGAACAGATTCGTTCTCACCTGATTATACGAGACTCTTTTCTGTTGCGCCAGGTCAGGCCTGCCTCGTGGTGCGGCTTCAGAACCTCTCTGCACAGCCCGCGGTCTCCGTTTTTATCCAACAGAGCAAAGAGGTTGGGGCTTTTGTTTTTCAGGTCCTCTCTTAACTTTACGTTCTCAGGGTCCTGCAACGTTTTAAGGGCATTCTGAAAGACACATTTAGGTGGGACGTGGTCGGCTTCCACCGCCAACCTGTTTTCACCACATTCTCTTTGGTTTGAGGTTTGCACCCGGATCTTGTACACACTGTTGGCAAGAAACACATTCAGAATACGATTTAATGTGTGTTACCATTAAATGTGAAGTTCGATCTGCTGGTCGTCGTGGTCACACATTAAATACTTACTCAGCGTGCGCTCCAACCAAACCCAGACGTCGTTCTTCGATATCTCGTAATTCCTCTGGACTCAAACCTTTCTTGCTCATGTCGCCCAAGATGGCGTTGAAATCGTCTACGGCTTTTCTTCGCGCCTTTCGATCTCCTCCACATATGTAATATCTTCCAGGAGAGTTAAAGGTTTCTTCATATCCTTTCTGCAGCTTCAGAGCTCCTGCGTATTTGGGTAGGTTTTGCTGAAGCTGAGTGGAGATAAAACATGACATAAGATGAGTTACCTAATTGCTTCCTATCTCCTGTGCAGACTCTGAATAACACAAAGGCTACACCTCCTGTAAAAAGGTAAAACACTGATTGGGTCCATAATTGCACAGACCTCCAGAGGCCAAGTCAGGGTGGGCTAAGCCTGTAGAGGCGGCCACAGAGATCGTGTTTGATGAGTCCAAGACGGCTCAAGATGAGTTAGAGTTTCCCAGTTTGCAATTTCTGAGAAAAAGAAACCTTGTGTTTACTTGCATATGCAATCAGTGACTTAGTGTTGCACTAGCCAGCCATAAAGGGTGAGACTGGCCCTAGTGTTTTCCCATTTGAACAAGCTAAACCAGATCGTTGTGCACCACCTCTGGTTTGTACAAAAGCCAAGCAAGTTACTGAGGAGTCTGTTAAATCTGCTCCTGAGCTTGTAAACCCAGCGGCTTTTTCACTCAATTCAGTTTTATTTACACAGCGCCAAATCACAACAGCAGTCACCTCAAGGCGCTTTATATTGTAAGGTAGACCCTACAGTAATAACCCAACAATCATATGACCCCCTATGAACAAGCACTTTGGCGACAGTGGGAAGGAAAAACTCCCTTTTAACAGGAAGAAACCTCCAGCAGAACCAGGCTCAGGGAGGGGCGGGGCCATCTGCTGTGATTGGTTGGGGTGAGAGAAGGAAGACAGGATAAAGACATGCTGTGGAAGAGAGACAGAGGTTAATAACAGATATGATTCAATGCAGAGAGGTCTGTTAACACATAGTGAGTGAGAAAGGTGACTGGAAAGGAAAAACTCAATGCATCATGGGAATCCCCGGCAGCCTACGTCTATTGCAGCATAACTAAGGGAGGATTCAGGGTCACCTGGTCCAGCCCTAACTATATGCTTTAGCAAAAAGGAAAGTTTTTCAACTGCATCGCTTAACACCGCAGTTTTACATGTGCACTTTCTTTGGGGAGGGGGAGTCCATACAGACAATATTCATTTCTAAATTATTAACTAACAAACTTGTGCTTCAAGTGCTTTGTCAATATTGTAGAAAATGTTAAACTTAATCATCATCTCGGCTCCTCTGACGACCTGTATGCTGTTGCATGCCACTGAAAGGCAGTGGTGAGAGGGGACACTTGTGCATTTATCGCAGCATATAATGTGTTTCTGGACACACTGCTGCTTTTTCAGCATTCAGAGGTTGATGGCACCGTGTCAGAGCTGGCTGTGAATTTCAGACAGATCAGGCCTTAACTTAACAAAAAAGTTATCAATAGTTCTTTTCATCTTTTCTCATTACCCACAGCTACATCCACTTCTGTCAGGCCTAGGCTGCTCACTGATTTCTATAATCCATTCGATTCCGGTTCTCAAAGTCCCGATTCGATTCAACTTAGCCTCAGACAGTCAGAAATATTATAATTCTGATCATTTATCAGTACTGACTTCATCAGAATTGTGAACATCACAGCAGATGCCTTTGTGTGAAAGTAACTGAGAATAAAACACAGAAAAACATGAGATTTTCCTGGTCTGGCTTTTTATAGCAGATAACCTTAAACATATTCTACAATTTTGCACAATTTTACAAAGTTTAAATTTCTTCAGTATTGAACAGCAGTGTTGGTCAAGTTACTTGAAAAAAGTAATCAGTAACTAATTACTGATTACTTCCCCCAAAAAGTAATCCCGTTACTTTACTGATTACTTATTTTCAAAAGTAATTAATTACTTAGTTACTTAGTTACTTTTTAAAAACATGATTTACAACCTGAATAGGTGATAAAGCGATAGATCTTTCAGCCCAATTCTACTTTTTCTACATAATCCATCATACAAAATGTAATCAAATGGAAAAGTATCTTTTTAAAACTTGTTTTATCAGTTTTAACCTTTTAACTTTATGCATCAAGCAAAAATTTAATTATATGCAACTTACTCTGACTGGAAGAAATTAGTTTAACATTTAAACCTATTTTCTGCACATTCCAGCACATAAAATAAAATATTTTGTGTGTTTACACTCAGTCTTTCAAATAGATGCAAGTAAAACACAGCAGAAAATAAATAAAGTCAAAGACTCAGCGGTCCTGTTGCTCTATTTTCACCTGTAAAGCAGGAGTGGGGTAGGCGGAGGTTTACCCTGGTGCAGGTGTGCTGCGGTCAGTGGAAGAATCCGCGAGTTTCTCTGTGAGTTTCCCATTACGTCGTAGCTACTCGGTGCTTGTTTAGGGGTTTTTTCGCTGTAAAAAGAAGTTTTCTTCCCA